>NC_051227.1:12791157-12796157 GCF_015220715.1 Pygocentrus nattereri
AACTTCAATCCTAGTGATAAATGTTACATCAGCATGAGCGAGATGGGGGCCACACATTTAGGTAAAAACATTTTAGTTAAAAAGATTTTGAAACATTGTCGTCTACATATTTCAACCTTACACCTTCATCAGGATTCAGCTGAAGTCACATAATATACAAGGATAGTGTATATTAGCTCCATCGTTGTGACTGCCACACCAAACAGGGGTGCACAACACCGAATTCTCATTCTTTGAACTCTTGCTGAGTGAACATTTCCTTCTTGTAAACAGAAATACCATGTACTGCTTGTCCTAGACAGAATTTAGGACAACAGTTTTGCTTACACTTGTACAAAATCTGAATCATTTCGGACGAACCGTTTGATTACCCTTTTGTTGTTGACATTGAATAGACAGTATTTGATTCGTTCTTGAAAACTAAAGGTCCAGTAGAAACTCTGTCAGGAGTGACACTGCAGAAGGACATGGAAGTGGGAATTTGAAATGGATGTGTGAGGAGTGAAAGGAATGCAGTTTTATTATGTAATAACAAATTTTAAACAACTTTTTGTACAGGTACTGTCTCATGTGGAACAGAAAACAACTGACTACCAAGAAGAATCAAGTGATGATGGTGGTGAGGATATCCAACATGACAAAGACATAGCAGACAACGAAGTGATGGAGAAAAGACCCAGCAATGAAAGGCTTGTACAACCTAGTGAGAAATCACTACGTAAACAAAGAGAAAAAGAGCATGAGCTGCTCCTTTTAGCTTTAAAATCAAAGCATTGTTTGACAGATGAAGCACTTGAGGACATACTTAAAGTCATAAATGCTGTCACCGGTAAACACTCAGTGTCAACCACTAAATATCACTTCTACAAAAACATGAATGTTTACAAAGACTATATTCAAGTCAAGCATGTTTGTTCAGAATGTACTGTCTTGATTGAATCTAGAGGTCAAACTGTAACTTGCAGAGGTTGCTGCAAACAAGTCGATGGGAAGGAGCACATAAAATCAGGGAACTCTTTCATTGTTCTCCCTCTTGAAGCACAAGTACGCAACATTATTGAACAGCATGACGTATCACAATTGACAGGTGATAAACAAGTTAAATTAAACCTTGACTCAGTTGATGACGTATGTGATGGTCTACTCAACAAAAAGGCATTGAAAACACCATTTAAATGATTGCCACAACTTCTCTATTACCTTTAGTTGTGATGGTGTACCTTCGTTCAAATCCTCTTCACAGTCTATTTGGCCTGTTTTGTGCACTTTAAACAAACCCATTTGTAAAGGAGTGCATTCATTTACATGAGCATGGTTTTGACTGGGTTACTTTTGATGGTGTTCATGGTACCAGCAAAGTATATGCTTTGATACTTGTGAGTGATTCTGTTGCACATCCTCTCATACAGAATGCCAAACAGTTCAATGGGGTGTTTGGATGTTCTTTTTGCCTACAGAAAGGAACACTGGTAGAACGTCCTCAGGGGAAGGCCAGGGTTTATCCATATGTGCAGAATATAGAACTTAGATGTCAAAGTTCACCACCTTATCGTGGTGGAGGGGTTTGCGTGCTTGAATGATCTTAGGAGCTATGTTGTCTGGAGCAAAAGCTCCTGGTAGGGTCTCCCATGGCAAACTGGTCCTAGGTGACAGGTCAGACAAAGTGTGATCCATAATAACCCCTATGAAGACACAAAAACAGGACTTGTGTACCCTGCCCGGAACAGGGTTACCGGGGCCCCACCCTGGAGCCAGGCCTGGGGGAGGGGCTCGCCAGCGAGCGTCTGGTGGCCGGGCATTTACTCATGGTGGAGTTACATGAGTCCCCCCTCCCATCGACCCACCACCAATGGGAGGGGCAGTAGTAGGGGTTCGGTGTGTTGTGGATCGGACAGTGTCCGAAGGCGTGGGCCTTGGCGTTCTGATCCTCGGTTGCTGAAACTGGCTTTTGGAGGGTGTCTGGACTCTCCCTTAGAGATAGGGTGAGAAGTTCAGTCATCCGGGAGGGACTCGGAGTAGAGCCGCTGCTTCTTCACGTCGAGAGGAGCCAGCTGAGGTGGTTCGGGCATCTGGTTAGGATGCCTCCTGGACGCCTCCCTCGGGAGGTGTCACAGGCAAGTCCACCTGGGAGGAGACCCCGGGGAAGACCCAGGACACGCTGGCGCGACTATATCGCCCAGCTGGCCTGGGAGCGCCTCGGAATCCCCCTTGGAGAGCTGGTGGAAGTGGCTGGGGAAAGGGAGGTCTGGGCTTCATTGCTTAGGATGCTGCCCCCGCGACCCGAACCCCGGAGAAGTGGAAGATAATGGATGGATGGATGGATGGATGTCAAAGTCAGACTTTGGAGCTAGTTAGAAGAGATGTTGAGACAGGCTGTGTGAAAGGTCCTTCTGTGCTCTCTCTTTTACCTGGATTTGATATAATTGAAAGTTGTGTCCCTGATTACATGCACAGTGTCCTTCTTGAAGTTACAGGATCTATCACCTCACTCTGGTGTAACTCTGAAAACCATCAGTCTCCTTGATACATAGGTAGATCCGTGCCACAGATTGACCAAAGTACTGTTAAAGATCAAACCCCCAAGTAATGTCTCTAGAACACCTCGTTCCATAAAAGAACACCGGTACTGGAAAGCCCATGAATGGCTAATGTGGCTACTTTTCTATAGCATTCCTGCCCCCAAGGGGATTCTACCTGACAAGTACCTGAGTCATTGGATCAAACTGACCAGCGCCATAGCTTTGCTGCTTACCACATGAATTACTTCACAGAAGCTGTTAGAAGCGCATGACTTTCTTTGTCAGTTTGTGTCTGAGATGGAGCACCTGTATGATGTAAGCAATGTGACCTATAATGTTCACCTCTGCCTCCATCTCTCAAGAAGTGCCCAGAATTGGGGACCATTGTGGGCCCATTCTGCTTTTCAATTTGAGGCGTATAACATGAAGTTGATAAATATGGTCAATGTACTCAATCTATGCCTACCCAAATATGCAAAGTTTTCTGGATTGAAAATGCCCTTCCTCTATATGCCAGACAAATAATGAGAAATCCCTCTCCAGAATGTGGAGGTGTTCTCATTCAGTCAGTTAGTAACGGGAAAAGAGGAGCAAAAGCATGCAGTGAGGTGTGAGGGAGTTATAGCTTTTGGACCACCCAAGAGGAAAATGATGAAGCATGAGGACCATATTGTGTTACACAGTGTGGCTCATCATGTAGAGAAGCAGGTTGTAGACTATTATGACAGAGTCTTTGTTAATGGTGCAATTGTTCACTCCTGGGCATACACTTGTGAAAAAAAGAGGAATTCAAGCATAGTCCATCTCAGAAATGACAACACATTTTTCTCTGTGAAAACATTCTTGGTGGCAGAGGTTGGAAGTGGCAGCACTTGTTATGCCTTTGGTCATTTCTTTGAGGAGGGGAAGCACAACTTTTCCTCTGGTGTTAAAAATCCCCTCCATTTCTGTCCAGTCGAGAAGGTGTTAGGTCATCTAACTGCGATTCCTGCCTCAGCAATTCAAAAACAAATGTTTGTTCATACCTTTGGAACAGCAAAAATCTGATTACATCATGACCTTTCTTAATTATTATGAAGTGACAATTTAACACGTTCAAGTCTGCTGCTCCCAACAGTGGCTTTATCCATAGTAACGCAGAACAAACAGGCTAAAAGAGAGGGCTTTCTGTGTTTTTCACTAGTTTTGTAGCCTCCATAGCTTCTCCTACACACAGGGAAGGTGTTCCAGGCTATTTAGCTGATTGTAAATATGCAGTTTTACTGCTAGATGCCACCAAATCTTACACACACCTTTATTAACAGAGAGATGTGTATGAATTGATGCTTAGACTGCCTAGATGTTTTTGTATTTATTGCAATGATGTAGTCATGCCTAATTCATAAGAAATGTGTATAAAATATTGTGGGTTCCTTGATGTTTTTATATATCAAGTCATATATTAAACATAATAATATATGTGTTATTGCTATGTATATACTTATATATGTTACTCTTGCATGTGCCAAATATGGGTTATTAGTGATGTGTAAAAATTCACAATAGAGGTTGAGTTTGCATGTAGGCATATTATTTATTTCAGTATATATTTTAGAAAATACTTTGCATATATTTACACACGTAACTTATAAACTTAACATACATTTTAATCTTGCATGTGAAAATCCCCCTACATATTCTATATGTAAACATGTGTTGATTATAGACATAGAAAAATGTATAACATGTATGTGTGAGGATAATAACCTAGGGATAATAAAAGAAATCCCCAGTGTAAGCTTTGTATGCATATATATAATATATGCTTGTACTGTAGACATATATGCTATGTACATGTATATCCCTCGCCATCAATATATGAGGATATTACATACCTAAATATAAAACATACACATGCATGTTTGAAATTAATAAGAAAAATATATGTTAGCATACAGACTTGTTTGTATATGTTGTTTTAACAAACTTTAATTAATAAATTAAATATGTATGGCTAACATATTTTTTTTATTTATGTACATATACACATTTTTAATGGAAATTTAATATATGTTACAAACTTAGATTTACACACACACACACACACACACACACACACACACACACACACATATATATATATATATATATATATACTGCTCAAAAAAATAAAGGGAACACTTAAACAACACAATATAACTCCAAGTAAATCAAACTTCTGTGAAATCAAACTGTCCACTTAGGAAGCAGCACTGATTGACAATCAATTTCACAGCTGTTGTGCAAATGGAACAGACAACAGGTGGAAATCATTGGCAATTAGCAAGACACACTCAGTAAAGGAGTGGTTGTGCAGGTGGGGACCACAGACCACTTCTCAGTACCTTTCTGCTTTCTGGCTGATGTTTTGGTCACTTTTGAATGTTGGTGGTGCTTCACACTCGTGGTAGCATGAGACGGACTCTACAACCCACACAAGTGGCTCAGGTAGTGCAGCTCATC
>NC_051227.1:12801157-12946157 GCF_015220715.1 Pygocentrus nattereri
GAGAGGGAGAGAGAGAGAGGGAGAGAGATTGAGTTTGAGAGATTGAGAGAGAGATTGAGAAAGAGAGGGAGAGATTGAGAGAGAGAGAGATTGAGTTTGAGAGATTGAGAGAGAGATTGAGAAAGAGAGGGAGAGATTGAGAGGGAGAGAGATTGAGTTTGAGAGATTGAGAGAGAGATTGAGAAAGAGAGGGAGAGATTGAGAGAGAGAGAGAGATTGAGTTTGAGAGAGAGAGAGATTGAGTTTGAGAGATTGAGAGAGAGATTGAGAAAGAGAGAGAGAGATTGAGAAAGAGAGAGAGAGATTGAGTTTGAGAGATTACGAGAGGGAGAGAGAGAGAGAGATTGAGAGAGAGAGAGATTGAGTTTGAGAGATTGAGAGAGAGATTGAGAGAGAGATTGAGAAAGAGAGGGAGAGAGAGAGAGAGATTGAGAGAGAGAGAGAGATTGAGAGAGAGAGAGAGGTTGAGAGAGAGAGAGAGAGAGATTGAGAGAGAGAGTTTAAGTGATCCATCATGTCCAGGGAGAACTGGGCAGCAGTGTAATGTGAATATTAAGCTAATGAAGTGGAGGCTGATGGGGGGGTCAGTGTGGTCACTAAGTGAAAGCCCTGCTGCGTAAGCGGGTTTGAGTACATATCAGACTTCATACCTCCACAGTGAACGTTCGGTGAGGAAATCAGACACTTTATTTGATTGTATCTCTGTGCTCCATCCTGCCGCTTCCCACAGCGAGAGGAAGCTCCTGCATGAACGTTCAAACCTGTTTCCTGTTTTAGTTTCAGCCATTCAGACTCTCTGGCGTCCTCTGGCGTTTAGCCTGGTTTTTATTAAAACAGGGGGACTAGGCGGTGCTGCCGGATTGTCGGGTCCCCACCAAATTGGACAAATTTTGGTTTGGTGGGGGTGGGTGGGGCAGGTGGACAAAATTTGAGTGGGTTAATAATTATCGAGCAAGTATTTATATAATTAACAATCTGCATTGTTTAATAACACAGCTGAATTTCAAACAGTCTGAAATTTGAATACTCCAATCAATCAGAATACAAAATTATTATTATTATTATTGCTTTTTAATTGCCTCTGTTTTCATAAATCCTGTCATAAACAACAAATTAAAAATGCTTACTTCTCTGAAAACATTTGAATTTGACTGAGTTATGGAAACGAGATACACATACAAATCGCCCAAACCCACTGGCTTCGGTTATACTGTTATACTCTCTCTGCTCTTCATATTATAAACAAAAGGCTTTCAGTTTACATTGATTTTAAGTATTAAAAGTATGTGATATTAAATATGCAGCTCAATTTGTAAATAAAAATAAAGCCTGTCTTGCTGTGTATCAGAGTTTTAGGACTCAGCCTGAATCCAAGACGACAGGTAATCAATAGAAACCGTGTCCACCTTATGATAATTGTTTATTTTTACTCATAATAACCAACAGAATGAATCACCATCAGATTTATTGCACTTTCAGCTCACGGACACTCCAGACTGGCCATTTCTGAAAAGATAACTACGACTGCACTTGTTTTCGGGATCTCTTTAATTAAAAAATATCACATTTAGCAGGCGCTGGGTACATTTTTGATCAGAAATGAGCCAAATTCATAAAGATATGACCTTTCTGTGAGCATTTACACGTCAACCTGTGCCATATCTGAGCAGCCCAGGGTCTCCTGAAAATAACAGCATGGGGCATCTGTGACTGTCACATGTAAATTGTAATTGTAATCATTTTTAGGTTTCTAAGGGTTAAACTAGAGCAGTAAACTTCAGACACCAAACATGTCTACATGTGGAATAAGGAGAGGGGGGATTAGGGTTTTTATGGTGCTTTAAGGCTCTCAGGCCTGCCACTGGGCTCTGTCCCCCTCTGATCAGCAGGGTCAGGGCAGCAGGGGAGACGCAGAAGCTCCAGGTGAAGACTGTGACAGCTCCAGGGGGCTTCATCTGCACAGTAATAGGAGAGTTTGATGGTGTTGTCAATCACTGAGGGGAGGTTTCAGGTGCTCTGTGAGGTTCCACAGCTACACTTCAGGACTAGGGAACATACAATTATAATTAAGTTTAGATTTAACAACAGCCAGCACAGCATCTTTATCACCATCTGCTGCCCCCAAATCAGTGTGCTCCAGAATGTTCTATAGGAGGCGCAGCGCTGTACTCTGTAGTGAGTTCTGTACGTCTGATTGACGTACTGTGCGCCATACCGGTCATGTGGGTGTTACCACAGCATGCTGTTGGCAACTTCTGTAACTCCATGCCGAGATGTCTGGCACATTACGTTAGCAAACATGATGACAAACTGAGAGACGTTGTATGTGTAGCTCAATAAATATTGTCTACATTTTTAATCATTCATTGTTCCTGGTGACCTTCATCTTCCTTCTGAATAGCTGCAATCCAACTATTTTTGTCAATGAGTGTATATCTACACACCGATCAGCTCCACCTACTATATAAGCGCACTTTGTAGTTCAACAGTTACAGACTATACACACACACACACACACACACACACACACACACACACACACATATAAATAACCATACATACATACAGTGGGGCAAAAATGTATTTAGTCAGCCACTGATTGTGCAAGTTCTCCTACTTAGAAAGATGAGAGAGGTCTGTAATTTTCATCATAGGTACACTTCAACTATGAGAGACAAAATGAGACAAAAAATCCAGGAAATCACATTGTAGGATTTTTAAAGAATTTATTTGTAAATTATGCTGGAAAATAAGTATTTGGTCACCCATAAACAAGCAAGATCTCCACTCGTTACCTATATCAATGGCACCTGTTTGACTTTGTTATCTGTATAAAAGACACCTGTCCACAGCCTCAAACAGTCAGACTCCAAACTCAACCACGGCCAAGACCAAAGAGCTGTCGAAGGACACCAGGAAGAAAATTGTAGACCTGCACCAGGCTGGGAAGAGTGAATCTACAATAGGAAAGCAGGTTGGTGTGAATAAATCAACTGTGGGAGCAATTGTAAGAAAATGGAAGACAAAGGTTATGTTACAGAGTATTGAGTTGAACTTTTGTTATTGACCAAATACTTATTTTCCACCATAATTTACAAATAAATTCTTTAAAAATCCTACAATGTGATTTCCTGGATTTTTTGTCTCATATTGTCTCTCATAGTTGAAGTGTAGCTATGATGAAAATTACCGACCTCTCTCATCTTTCTAAGTAGGAGAACTTGCACAATCAGTGGCTGACTAAATACTTTTTTGCCCCACTGTATATATAGATATGGTATCTTACAAAAGTGAGTGAACCCCTCATATTTCTGCAAATATTTTATTCTATCTTTTCATGGGACAACATTATAGAAATGAAACTTGGATATAACTTAAAGTAGTCAGTGTGCAGCTTGTATAGCAGTGCAGATTTACTGTCCTCTGAAAAGAACTCCACACACAGCCATTAATGTCTAAACAGCTGGCAGCACAAGTATATGGTATGGTATACTGTATAGAACAATGTACACTCAGAGAACCGTTTGCATGATAAAAGGTTTCCTCGTATCATGAAACTGATCTTCAGATTGATGGAGAAGGTGCTGTAGATGGTTCTATATAGCACCGAAAGGTTTCTTCTACTGTTAGTGTCAAGCTTGCCACTGAAAAAGCTTGTTTAGGTGTTCAGAGTAAAAGGGCACAGAGTTGTAGGCTAGTTCTAGTCCTAATGTTTTATAAACTTAAAAACAATAAACTAATTGTACTTACTGTATGATGAGTGAGGTAATTAAAATATTATCTGACAATATTTGCTGTTTCTTGAAGTTTTCTGCCATGCTGTGAAGCAGTGAGGTAGTGAGGCTGTGATGCTTCAAGGCAATGAGGCTGCAGGGCAGTAACGCTCTAAGGCTGTGAGATGGTGAAGCTGTAAGGCTGTGAGAGTGAGAATATAAGGCTGCAAGGCGGTGAGGTTGTGAGGCGGTAAGGCTGCGAGTTGGTGAAGCTTTTGAGGCTGCAGTGCTGTGAGGCTGTGAGGAAACAAAGCTGTGAGGTGGTGAGGCTGTAAGGCTGGGGGACAGTGAGGCACAGAGGCTGTAAGATGGTGAAGCTTTGAGGCTGCAGGGCTGTGAGGCTGAGGGGCAGCAAAGCTGCAAGGCAGTGAGGCTGTGGGAGGTGTTGAGGCTGTAAGATGGTGAAGCTGCAGAGCTGTGAGGCTGTGGGGCAACAAAGCTGTGAGGTGGTGAAGCTGTGAGGCTGTAGGACAGTGAGGCTGTGAAGCTGAAAGACAGTGAGGCAGGTCAGCTGAAGATGAAGTGAAAAAATAAAAATTGATAAAAATCAAGCTTTCAACAAATAATTTCAGAAGACAGAAAATGCATTTCAAAGATAAAAACAGCCATTTTCACAGTTACTCTTCATTGATTTCACCGCTAGGTAGAGCTCTGGAGGGCCAATAGGAGTGCTGGAAATAGAGGGGGAGGAAGAGTCCGTTTCAGAGGGAAAAAGAAACAAAGGAAAGAGAGACCTCCCCCCTTACCTAACTCTAAGACATCAGATCTGGCCAATCAGAGACTTCTGAGGGTGTTGATTAGTGGAGCAGGTGTGGCAGAGTCTGTTTGGAGCTATGATCTGCCAGAGGGAAGAGCTCCAGGATCAGGGTTGGTGACCACTGGGCTCTGGACTGCTGGGAGCACTGGGATCACGTTTGGATTTATTGATTTGTTTGTGTGGGACGGACTCTGGTAAGGTGGCCTTACAGGTTTTCTGTTGTTCTTACTGTGTCCCAGTCAAGAGGATCTCAAGTTTACTGCACATTTATTACTGCACACATTTGAACTAAGCTCACTGTTGCTTGTTTACCTGTTGCAGATATTTAAGTTGTTGTTGTTTTTCCTTCCAAACTTTTGTTAGTTTCTTGCTTTGTCAGTTTTACTGAACCTTAAGCCATTAAGTTAAGTGATACTTTTTTGATCCCACAACCGGGGAAATTTCACCTCTGCATTTAACCCATCCGTGAAGTGAAACACCACATACACACTAGTGAACACACACACTAGGGGGCAGTGAGCACACTTGCCCGGAGCGGTGGGCAGCCCTATCCACGCCGCCCGGGGAGCAGTTGGGGGTTAGGTGTCTTGCTCAAGGACACCTCAGTCATGGACTGTCAGCCTTGGGGATCGAACCAGCAACCTTCTGGTCACAGGGCCAGATCCCTAACCTCCAGCCCACGACTGCCCACAAACATACATACATCTACTGAACCTATGGTAGTTTAGTTATGAGGAGTGTAGTTTAGCCCCACCCACTCTCTCTGAGGTTATGAGGAGTGTAGTTTAGCCCCGCCCACTCTCTGAGGTTATGAGGAGTGTAGTTTTGCCCCACCTGCTCACTCTGAGGTTATGAGGAGTGTAGTTTAGCCCCGCCTGCTCAATCTGAGGTTATGAGGAGTGTAGTTTAGCCTCGCTTGCTCACTCTGAGGTTATGAGGAGTGTAGTTTAGCCCCGCCTGCTCACTCTGAGGTTATGAGGAGTGTAGTTTAGCCCGCTTGCTCACTCTGAGGTTATGAGGAGTGTAGTTTAGCCCCGCTTGCTCACTCTGAGGTTATGAGGAGTGTAGTTTAGCCCCGCTTGCTCACTCTGAGGTTATGAGGAGTGTAGTTTAGCCCCGCCTGCTCACTCTGAGGTTATGAGGAGTGTAGTTTAGCCCCGCCTGCTCAATCTGAGGTTATGAGGAGTGTAGTTTAGCCTCGCTTGCTCACTCTGAGGTTATGAGGAGTGTAGTTTAGCCCCGCCTGCTCACTCTGAGGTTATGAGGAGTGTAGTTTAGCCTCGCTTGCTCACTCTGAGGTTATGAGGAGTGTAGTTTAGCCCCGCTTGCTCACTCTGAGGTTATGAGGAGTGTAGTTTAGCCCCGCTTGCTCACTCTGAGGTTATGAGGAGTGTAGTTTAGCCCCGCTTGCTCACTCTGAGGTTATGAGGAGTGTAGTTTAGCCCTGCCTGCTCACTCTGAGGTTATGAGGAGTGTAGTTTAGCCCGCTTGCTCACTCTGAGGTTATGAGGAGTGTAGTTTAGCCCCGCCTGCTCACTCTGAGGTTATGAGGAGTGTAGTTTCGCCCCGCCTGCTCACTCTGAGGTTATGAGGAGTGTAGTTTAGCCCCGCCTGCTCACTCTGAGGTTATGAGGAGTGTAGTTTCGCCCCGCCTGCTCACTCTGAGGTTATGAGGAGTGTAGTTTAGCCCCGCCTGCTCACTCTGAGGTTATGAGGAGTGTAGTTTCGCCCCGCTTGCTCACTCTGAGGTTATGAGGAGTGTAGTTTAGCCCCGCTTGCTCACTCTGAGGTTATGAGGAGTGTAGTTTAGCCCCGCCTGCTCACTCTGAGGTTATGAGGAGTGTAGTTTAGCCCCGCCTGCTCACTCTGAGGTTATGAGGAGTGTAGTTTAGCCCCGCCTGCTCAATCTGAGGTTATGAGGAGTGTAGTTTAGCCTCGCTTGCTCACTCTGAGGTTATGAGGAGTGTAGTTTAGCCCCGCCTGCTCACTCTGAGGTTATGAGGAGTGTAGTTTAGCCTCGCTTGCTCACTCTGAGGTTATGAGGAGTGTAGTTTAGCCCCGCCTGCTCACTCTGAGGTTATGAGGAGTGTAGTTTAGCCTCGCTTGCTCACTCTGAGGTTATGAGGAGTGTAGTTTAGCCCCGCTTGCTCACTCTGAGGTTATGAGGAGTGTAGTTTAGCCCCGCTTGCTCACTCTGAGGTTATGAGGAGTGTAGTTTAGCCCCGCTTGCTCACTCTGAGGTTATGAGGAGTGTAGTTTAGCCCCGCCTGCTCACTCTGAGGTTATGAGGAGTGTAGTTTAGCCCGCTTGCTCACTCTGAGGTTATGAGGAGTGTAGTTTAGCCCCGCCTGCTCACTCTGAGGTTATGAGGAGTGTAGTTTCGCCCCGCCTGCTCACTCTGAGGTTATGAGGAGTGTAGTTTAGCCCCGCCTGCTCACTCTGAGGTTATGAGGAGTGTAGTTTCGCCCCGCCTGCTCACTCTGAGGTTATGAGGAGTGTAGTTTAGCCCCGCTTGCTCACTCTGAGGTTATGAGGAGTGTAGTTTAGCCCCGCCTGCTCACTCTGAGGTTATGAGGAGTGTAGTTTAGCCCCGCCTGCTCACTCTGAGGTTATGAGGAGTGTAGTTTAGCCCCGCCTGCTCAATCTGAGGTTATGAGGAGTGTAGTTTAGCCTCGCTTGCTCACTCTGAGGTTATGAGGAGTGTAGTTTAGCCCCGCCTGCTCACTCTGAGGTTATGAGGAGTGTAGTTTAGCCTCGCTTGCTCACTCTGAGGTTATGAGGAGTGTAGTTTAGCCCCGCTTGCTCTCTCTGAGGTTATGAGGAGTGTAGTTTAGCCCCGCTTGCTCACTCTGAGGTTATGAGGAGTGTAGTTTAGCCCCGCCTGCTCACTCTGAGGTTATGAGGAGTGTAGTTTAGCCCGCTTGCTCACTCTGAGGTTATGAGGAGTGTAGTTTAGCCCCGCCTGCTCACTCTGAGGTTATGAGGAGTGTAGTTTCGCCCCGCCTGCTCACTCTGAGGTTATGAGGAGTGTAGTTTAGCCCCGCCTGCTCACTCTGAGGTTATGAGGAGTGTAGTTTCGCCCCGCTTGCTCACTCTGAGGTTATGAGGAGTGTAGTTTAGCCCCGCCTGCTCACTCTGAGGTTATGAGGAGTGTAGTTTAGCCCCGCTTGCTCACTCTGAGGTTATGAGGAGTGTAGTTTAGCCCCGCTTGCTCACTCTGAGGTTATGAGGAGTGTAGTTTAGCCCCGCCTGCTCACTCTGAGGTTATGAGGAGTGTAGTTTAGCCCTGACTGCTCACTCTGAGGTTATCAGAGTGAGTCAGATCAGAGCTCATTAATGTAGACCAGTCTTAAAGTGACAGTGCCACTAGCATCTCCTGAAAATGAGTGATGAAAAATATGGTGGAATGTGGGCCTTTTAATCATCATAATGATGCCGACACTGTTAGCTGAAAGCTGATCTGCTGATCTATAGTGCAATTAATTTGCATTACGGTTTTATTGTACATGTAATTGAGAAATCAGCTCAGAAAATGGTGCCTCTGTTCACCTCCCGCGCAGCTCAATGTCCCACAAATGGCATCGTCATAAATAATCAGTTCAATTTCATGCGCTGCCTCACATTAGATTCAAGAGACAAACTTCTTTTTAACTGAATGGACAAGTTTCTGCTTGTTGTTTCTGACCTTCGTCGTGTCTGAAGGTTATCTGGCCTTCACTCTCAAGCTGAGTGTTTGGCACACAAGAAGCCCACGAGCCGCAGGGTTAGAGAACCGTCTAAACCCCAATCTCCTGCCCTCTGCTAGAGAGGACACTCCCTGCAGCTTCATCCACGATAAAGTGGACGAGAGTGGTGGGTGTTAAAGGGGAATTCCACCACTTTTTTGAAACTTCTGCATTATGTGGTGGAGGACATGTAAGCAAAGTCATTCAGACCACTAGTGAGCTTTGATTTGTTTTCTGAGTTTTACATGAAATGTGAATGATGGTAAAATAGTGGAAAAGCTGAAAAAATAAACAATTTGAGGAAATTTCAGGAATAACACAAACTTTCTTATACATTGATTTAGAAGACTGAAAATATCACAAAACTATCGTAAAACAGCGTCTCAGTCATCAGGCAGTGAATTCAGAACCATTTCATGTAGGAACTTTCTGTGAGGAGCTTTTAGAGGGGGACGTCTGGTTCCTATCACCACCACTGTGAGCAGCTCTGACTCGGTACGTTTCTCTAGAACGTTTGGAGTTTCACACCAAACCACTCTGAACGACTCTGTTCACATCTCAACCACTTAATTATGCAGAGCATTTTTATATTCCAGACTTTTCTTTTCAAATTAAAATGCAGATTTGAAAATAAAAATGAAACTTTCTATTTAAAATTGAATTTCCCACAGACGTGCATTACATGACATGCAAAGTCAAATGTGAAACGTTGGTGTGCATTTGCATCTGGTGGCTTGAAAAAGTTAACATGGAAAAGCAAAGTGCCTCTGAAATTATTTTCATTGTCTTATTCTGTTTTTAGATATGTCAGAATCAGACTAACAACCAATCAATGTATTTCACTGTTGTCAGAAGAAAACCTCAAATCTCAATTTTTGTCATTTTAAAGTTTTTGACATAATCTGTGAATGTCTGTAGATTTTTACATTGTGTGTAAATTTCATGATGAATGGACCAAAAGAAACAGCCCAAAATGACTTGGAAAGACGTCTGGTTCCATTGACTTACATTCAAAGTTAAGCAGGTTTTTCCTTCTCCTGTGAAGTTACCATTTTGGAGATACGAGGTTTTGACCCACCAACAGCGATTTGTTTCTCTAGAATGGAAGATTTCACATCAAACCACTCTGGACACGGTTTACACAGAATCCCCCTTTGAGACTCTGAAGTTTCTAATGTTGCAGTTCATTAGAACCTTTAAAATAAAATTTTAAAAAAGTATGTAGAAATTTTGAAAAATCCATGGAATTCCCCTGCAAGTAGACTAACATGCACTTAATGATCCGTTAACTGCAGAAACTCAGATTTTAATAGTAATCTGATCAACATGTTTAAATGCGCTTGAGTAATCAGATAATGGGGAAACTCCAGGTCTACATGAGGCAGACAGATTTCTGCTTTACAACCAGCCGATAAACTCACAGAAGACGACATGACGTAAACATAACACAAACTCAAAGCTTCATACCGCGGCTTTTATTAGACATTGTGACGCACATATTTAGAAAATATGAAGATGCATCATCTAGAAGATGAAGAACATTTAAATCCTTTATTTGGTGTTTGGTTTCAGCGCCGCTCCAGCAGGGTTTTGCTGCGTATCACGACATCCACTGTCAGATCTCACGCAGACTGAGAAATCTGAAAGAAATCAGAGTCTGAGTTTACACATCCTGAGAAATCTGATTACTGAGCTAAAATCCAGTCTCTTTATTTCGTAATCGGATTTCTAGATCGGAGTCTGGTGTTTACACGACCGTTTGAGTAATCAGAACTGCAGAAATCCGATTATGATCAGATTAATGAGTGCATGTAAACGCACCCATTGGTGGAGAACGCAGAAAAACAGAGATCTGAGGTGAGACACGCAGGGGCATATTTTTACATTGCTGAACTTTGATCCATGCCTGACTCCAGGCTTTCTGAAGTGGAGTCCGACTCGACTTGCCCTAGTTTTAGCGAAGGCCACTCCAGAGCCTTCCAGAGTGTTATGGGATACAGCAGAGATTAAACCATCCTAAACATTGTTTACCCAGTTTTTAAGCAGTTATAGATTGTAGGGATTCAATAAATTCACAGGTTCTGCCAAGTAATATCTGATAAATGATTACGGCAGACTGTTTTAACATGTCTTACTCAGAATTCACATAATTTCGCATATTTCACAAAATAAAGGGCACTCGAGTTTTGACAGGACCCTCAATACTGAGAATCCTAATTCTATTAACTAAGTCTGGCTTTTTTTCCCCATTCTGGAGCAGTTGGATGTTTTATTGTTCCTCTTTTCATGAGGCAGATGTTGCCTCATTCACCAGTTTGCTCGTTTCATCTTTGCCATCTTCTTGTTTACGTTTTCTGTCCCACCTTAAATGATGCAGCATTTACCTTGAATGGTACACAGGTGTGAGGCTGTAACTGCAGCACCATTTAGGGTAGAACAGCAAATTCAAATAAGAAGCTGGTAAAAAACTTCAGCTTCACTTTATCCTGCACAATGTTCTGCGAAACTGTTTTCTGTTTTTGTTTATTGTACCGTTTTAAATCCTGGGTTGCTGCAGCCGTGATCATGAGGAAAATGCAGAGTTTGGTTTTCTTAAGCAGAGTTAGTGCAGAGCGGTGCAGTTACAGGCAGACGCACTGAAAACATATTTATCAGCGGCTGGTGAGCAGCTGGATTATCCTAAAGCTGGTAAACACACTCAGGCTGCTCAGACTCAACACGCTCCCATCAGAGCGTCTCTCAAACAAGTTACAAAGAAAAAAGAGCCGACTCCAAGAGTCACCAGATAAGTGTGTTACCCGTTACTCTAGACCTTTTTTTTTTTTTGCTGTTCACACCATCACAACAAAGTTTTCCACGCAGGCCTTGGCCCTTCACTTTTAATGTAGCTATTGGACAAACACACGAAAGTACATAGTACTAGAACCAGGCTATAGAGTCAAGCTAACTGGTCCTCATTAACTTTCATTCACTGCAAGCCTTTTTTCGGGGCTAAAGTGCTCTTTGTTAGTGAGGAAATGTTTGCTCCCTTTTGCTGTAAACCCCATGTGTCAAACACACGGCCCGCAGGCCTGACACGATCCTATTTCTTCCTGGCCGGGTGACCAGCGTCCTTTCTGTGTGGAGTTTGCATGTTCTCCCCGTGTCTGCATGGGTTTCCTCCCACAGTCCAAAGACATGCAGTCAGGCCAGTTGGACATGCTGAATTGCCCCTAGGTGTGAGTCTGTCTCTCTGTCTGTCTCTCTGTCTGTCTGCCCTGTGTTGGACTGACAACCTGTCCAGGGTGTCTCCTGCCTTTCACCCAATGACAGCTGGGATAGATTCCAGCACCAGCACCCCCACGACCCAGTAGGATAAGCGGCTTAGACGATAGTCCGTTTCACAACTACACTGCACTACAGTTCCCAGCATGCACTGCAAACTAATGTGCACTCTGACTTTCCTACTACAGCAACAATCTACGAGACAGCGGTTCAACCTCAATTCTACCCCATTCCACACCAGTCATATCACCAAACACTCTGCAGTTCAACCAACATAAACACCCAACATGCTCAGAAACCCAAGTCTTAATAATGCCAGGTGCCAGGAGTCAAGCAGATAGGTAGGTTTAAAAGACTGAGCTCCTGGTGGCGTTCAGGTATTCCTGTAATATTTCAAGTGCCTCTATTTCACTGCTGAACTTTGCCTATTTTGAATAAACAATAGCCAGTCTGGGTTCTTGCACAACAGTAAAAATGAATGATATGGAATAATTTGAATATTTTTTTTATATGGCCCCTTTTAGTTAGTAAGCCGTAAGCTGATGTGGGTGTTTCATATGTTGAGTGTTGAAGGACCACTAATACAAGTGCTAACATAACTAACCATGACAGAGGTGATGGCTAGCATGATGTCATACTTCACCTTCGCCAGTCTGGCCTGGATTTCTCAGCAAGGCTAGCGCTGCAAAGGGAATCCAAATGAAGAGAAGTTCTTAGAGAAATATTATTGGTATGTTAAAGGAACATGGAAAATATTACCACGGCTACCACTAAATGAAAGGTAGAGACGATCATTAGTGTGATGTGCCTAATGAATGTTTCTCAGCATTGCTATTGTGCTCAGAAGTCAATGTGTGCTAACACTGCAGACTGTCGAAACCAAAATAAAAGAACCTTTGGAGAAGCATCCCTGGAAAAATGAATAATTAATAATGGTTCCCTTTATCGTTCATCCATTCTTGGCCACATTAGCATGCTTTAAGGTGAAGCACTCCACTGACACCAAGCATTGCACCTTAAAGTGCAGCCGCCTTCTGGAAATCATTACCAGACGTTTGGACAGTTCACGCTGCGTCAGGAGGGTTTTTCATCAGCTCACTCCAGAGCACAGCAGGCCAGAGGCAATGCACACCTGTCCAGTACAGACAGCCAGTATGTCCTGTGAAGCCCTGCTCAGCTTACATGCGCATGTTTTTAGAGTTTAGTTTAAGTAACAAATCCAGACAAGTTGGCATATGTTACAGACATGTTCGTATGTCACTAATGTAAGTTACATATCTAAAAAATCCCCATATGTTAATGTCATATTTTCATATGGAAATATGCGAGAGGTGACCAGCATGAAGTCATCATTGTCTTGGACCAGAATCTTTATCTAGGTCCACATTACAAGCCTCGCTGCTCAAATCCGATCTCTGCCTCGAGGGTTCACTGTCGTTTAGGTCAGTGACTCAAATCTGTCCTGAATGTGATGAACCGGCCTGTAATGACTCTCATGAGCTCCTCCTACTCAGTAACGTCAAGTGACTGAATCACTGCATCATCAGCACAAACTAACGAGCAGAACGAGCTTCGCTGAGAAGATCATTAACTCTGACCAGCTCTCAGCTTCATTATTAGAGCCAGACGAAGGAGAACAAGGTGAGATGAGCTGCTTTTCCAACGTTTACAGGCTTTAACGTCTGTTTGGCGCTGTTGCCATGGTAACGCTGAATGATAGCGCAGTGGAAAAAAAGCACATGAATTCCAATCTGAGCGCCACATTAAGGTCACATGGCCACGAATCGGATCCGTATCCCTCTAGGACCACATGAAAGTGGCTCAGGTCGGATTTGAAAAAATCAGATTTGTGTCCACACAGCCCTGAAAACACCAGATCTGAGTCCCATTAGGGCCAAAAACTGGATTCGTGCCACTTCAGCCTGGAAATGTGAACGTAGCCTTAGAGATGTTGGAAAACATGCCTACAAACCTGCTAACATGTCTGACAATGAGGCTACTAGTTATCGTGATCTCATGTAATAATAATTTACTTTGTACCAACTCGGCCTTCCTAGCAAAAGAGTCATTCCACACCCAATCACCTACATCATGTCGGGTCATATCGTGGCTTCCATGAATGCAAGAAATTGCTTCCATTTAATTCATGCGACCATGCAAAATTCCAAAGCTGTACTCCAGTTACTTTTATAGTTATGATTTTTTAAACTTTGCCTCTTAATATTAAGGCTTCCTATTTACATGATGAACTGAAGGATTAATTGAGTATAAAATGAAAACATTTCACAAAAAACTATAATTGCCCATAACAGGTTCATTTAGGAAGATTTGACAAGAGATTTGTAACATCGTCTCTGACATTTAAGTTTTTTTTTTAAAGAAAAGTCTTATTATTTTAGTCTTATTTATTTATTTATTTATTTATTTATTTATTTATTTATAGAATTAATCCCTTTTGAGGAAAGATTAGGTCAAAAAGACCTTAAACTTGTCATTAAGTAATTGAACTTGCATTGAAAAAGATCTAAAAATCTGCAAATCTAAAATAGAATAGAAATAAAAATTTGGTAAACATGCTGATTATTAAGCACTTTTAAAATGGCAGAAAGATTAATATTACTCAATGAAATGCCAGTTGTTTTAATGTATTAACGTAACTGTTTTATTTAAAATATTATTCCTACTTGTATGTCATTCTGTAAGCAGTTAAGCTTTCAGATTTAAGATGAGATCAAGTACCTGGGGCAAAAAAAACAACTTATATAAATAACAATTTGAGCACGTCTGCATAAAGTATAGTTTAATTAATTTTTTAACGTTTATTTTTTATTTTAAGAAATTTTTTTGTTGCATGTTTTTGCTTTTTTTTTGTTTAGAAATTTAAAATGGGAAAATTAAGTATTATTAACTGTTACAAAGCTTTGTCATGATGAATAAATCCTATTGTTATAACACCCTGATAAGGAATTGAATTTAATCCTTATTATCCAGCTTAGCAGGTTTGCAGCATTTGAGACCCTCTGGACTTGCTGATGAAGACGTTGGAGGTGTTTGATTGCAGTGCAGCACCACATGAACGTGGACACAGTCTTACTCAGCACTCGGGAAGTCTCTGACAATCTGACGGGATTTGAGCAGCAGTGAACTGATTATGGCTGAGCGTCTGATTCCTGCGTCCGCAGGTTTGATTGTGCCGGAGATCACTGGGGTATCGGTGACCATGCAAATCCTCTCTATTGTCCTGCTAGGAGTCCTTCGTTTAGCCATTCATTTCCCGCTCACTTTAGCTCGCCTGGACATCTTCCAGTCTGTAATCTGTCAAGATCCCTCAGAGTGATGCATCGCAGGCTGCAGGCTGGAGGAGAAGGAGCTTCTATTTGTTCTGATTAGATGCTGATGTTTATTTAGGCTGCAGAGCTGCTCCTGTCTGAGGGAGGTGGAGACCCTCCCTGAGGAGAGATCAGCTCTGGTGAAGGTAAAGAATTGCTCTCGTTATGGCACTTGAGTGCATTTTTCCCTGTGATGGTACCTTTTGAATATAAATCATGAGTTTATTTTTACTGGAGTTTATTTCTCATGAAGTCCCACTACAGAGTAAGCAATGCAGCTATCAACTTCAAGATTGAGGCCCTTATTAGTCCCACAGTGGGTAAATTTCAGCTCTGCATTTAACCCATCTGTGCAGTGAAACACCACATACACACTGGTGAAGACACACACTAGGGGGCAGTGAGCACACTTGCCCAGAGCGGTGGGCCCCTATCTGCAGCACCCGGGAAGCAGTTGGGGGTTAGGTGTCTTGCTCAAGGGCACTTCAGTCATGTACTGTTGGCTCTGGGGATCAAGCCTGCGACCTTGTGGTCACAAGGCTGGTTCCCCGACCTCCAGCGCACAACTGCCCCAAAGAAGCAATGGCTACCTAATCTTGCAGAAGTCAGTCACCCTCTCATTTGTAACATTTCCAGTCAAAATGGTGAATAAATGCAAATTATTTTTTTTTATGGTGTCAAACAACACTTAAAGCTTTGATCTCTGAGAGAGAGGAGAAAATCAAGCTGCTTTAGATCTGCAAACATCCACAGGTGTTTCTGTCCATCCTTCCACTGTGAGAAGACCACTCAGCGCTGTGGGTCTGAAAAGACGTGTAGCTGATCAAGAAGAACCTCACTGAGAAAAGGAGACGGACACATCAAACAAAGAAGCTGGACGATGGACTGACGACCCCAGAGTCCAGACCTCAACACCACTGAATGGGTTTGATTAGTTCAGAAAATCATCAACCAGCTTCTAAGCCTGAGCTTTGGAGGTGTGTCTGCAGATTCTTTGAGGAGCTGAAAGTGAGAAGAATGGAAGCAGGAATGAAGGGAAAGAGGGACTAGTAGTTTACTAGTTTACTCCGTTTCCTTTTATTGCTGCTTTTACTTGTATTGAAGTGACTTATCACCACAGTGGCGTCTCAGTATCGGGCTGATCTTTGCGGCTGACGGAGCAGACTCCGTGAGGGATGTGCTCGCTGTCAACGGCTGAGACACTAATCCTCGTTTTGGTAACTTTTACAAAGTGGCAGGGGGCACCACACCCCCCGGCATAAAGCAGCGGCTTTGAGTGGCTGCAATTTCTCAGATTTCCACTTAAAACCTTTATCCGCCCGTCAGCCAGAAAGTTATTCAGGGATCAAAGAAAAAAAATCTCTTGCACAAGTGTGTCTAACCATTTAGACAAGTTTGTTTTGAGGACTGCTGGAGGCAGCGGCACTCAAACGGTGAGGAATTTCCCATGCATTAAAACAGCAAACTCTGAATGAAGTGAAAAGAAACAAAAAATAAAAGGTGTGTGTATGAATGACTCATTCATTGTTCAGTATCATTATTATTGTTCATTATGTTCATTATTATTATTATTATTATTAGTCATTTTGTCAATATTGTCATACCCAGTAATTAAATGCCTCTCAGGGATAAAACCAGTTCATTTTCAATTTAATAAAAATTTATGAATGGCCACTTTATCAGAAACGCCTCACTTCTGCTTCCACTCACTGGCCACTTTATTAGAAACACCTATCTTGTGCCCCCACTAACTGGCCACTTTATCAGAAACATGTAAGTTGCGCTTCCACTAACTGGCCAATTTATTAGAAACACCTACCTTTATCCACTAACTGGCCACTTTATTAGAAACACCCACCTTGTGCTTCCACTAACTGGCCACTTTATTAGAAACACCTACCTTTTGCTTCCAATAACTGGCCGCTTTATTAGAAACACCTACCGTTATCCACTAACTAGCCACTTTATTAGAAACACACACCTTGTGCTTCCACTCACTGGCCACTTTATTGGAAACACATCTTGTGCTTCCGCTAACTGGCCACTATATAAGAAACATCTACCGTTAACCACTAACTGGCCACTTTATTAGAAACACCTACCTTGTGCTTCCACTAACTGGCCGCTTTATTGGAAGCACCTACCTTTATGCATTAACTGGCCACTTTATTGGAAACACATCTTGTGCTTCCGCTAACTGGCCACTATATAAGAAACATCTACCTTTATTCTACCTAACTGGCCACTTTATTAGAAACATACCTTGTGCTTCCATTAGAGATTCAGATATAAATATAAGAGGATTTAGACGTGCAGTGCTTCATTAGCCTTGTAGCCTCAGTCTTTTGACTGATCAGAGTTTCTGGGTTTTGGCATTGAGCTTCCAAACAGCAGCTGAAATATGCAGTGTGCACTTAGAGCCTTACACCGGCCTCTCGGTGAGAAACGTCAGGTGCTGTTTCAGCAGTTTGTGACTGGGGCCTTTGTCGTTCTATGTGCGCTGTATTAATGCTTTTCCATCACTTCAGCTTCACATCTCCTATTAAAGCAAAGCTTGTGATATTATTAGTTTGAAACAATAATCCCCTGCTTGTATATCAGTGTTAATAATGTAGGACACACAACTACGAAAAACTAATAAACACTGTAAAAATAAATAAATAATAAAGCATGTCCTGGGGGGGGTTTCTATCTGAGGTCTGTGGGGACTGTAATGTAGAGTAGCTCTGGCTTTCGCTTCTCACTTTCAGATTAGACTCCTTTCTTTCCGCTGCTGTGTTTATTATTTATTAAAATGCAACGTGTTGCTTTAATTGCCTGAAAACAAACAGGCTCAGTGTGAGCCGTTCCTCAGAGCTGCTGCGGCGCTGCAGCCAAACTGCGCCAGTGCACTTTAGAACAAATAACACAGTGGGGGGGAACAATATTGAATAGTGAGACAAACAGATAATCACGCACTCTGCAGAGCATGTAATGCCTTACGTTCCCCGCACGAGCAGCGTCGCTCCACACAGTGATGACCATCACTCAGTTCTTTACCACTTTCACCAGCAGTCTGCCTGAATACAGCCTAAACTCTTACAAAGATGGTTCTTTAATGGTTCTTTAGTAAACACACTGGTTCTTTGTCTGGTGGAATGGTTCTTCAGATTGCTGGAGAATGTGTTGTATATGGTTCTATATAAACACCTACCTTTATTCAGTAACTGGCCACTTTATTAGAAACACTGAGCTTGTGTGTCCACTAACTGGCCACTTTAATAGAAACACCCATCTTGCACTTCCTCTAACTGGCCACTTTAATAGACACATCCGCCTTGCACTTCCACTAACTGGCCACTTTAATAGAAACACCCGCTTGCACTTCCTCTAACTGGCCACTTTATTGAAAACACTGAGCTTGTGCCTCCATTAACTGGCCACTTTATTAGAAACAATGAGCTTGTACGTCCACTAACTGGCCGCTTTAATAGAAACACCCACCTTGTACCTCCACTAACTGGCCACTTTATTAGAAACAATGAGCTTGTGCATCCAATAACTGGCCATTATATTAGAAACACCTACCTGTATTCACTAACTGGCCACTTTATTAGAAACAATGAGCTTGTGCCTCCACTAACAGGCCATTTTATTAGAAACACATCTTGTGCTTCCAATAACTGGCCATTATATTAGAAACACCTGCCTGTATTCACTAACTGGCCACTTTATTGGAAACACCTACCTTGTGCGTCCATAAGAGATTACTGAAAAATAATGATTCTGTACAGATTAATGAACACTCAAAGAGCCATTTCATGTTTACATTTTTCTTTGTCTGGTGAAATGGTTCTTTAGATTGATGGAGAATGTGTTGAACATGGCTCTGTATAGAAGCTTTTTGAAAAGGATTCTGGAAAATACCAAAATGAGTTTTTCTACTGTTGCAAGGTTGACACAATAAAAAACCCTCAGTACATCTTTAACAATGAGCAAATACTTTGCTCCATTTAGCTTCCCCTCAACCCTGACCAGTATCCCAGTCCCAACTGCTAAAAAACAACCCCACAGTATGATGCTGCCACCATCATGCTTCACTGTAGGGATGGTATAGGGCAGATGATGAGCAGTGCCTGGTTTCCTCCAGACATGATGCTTAGAGTTGAGGCCAAAATGTTCAACCTTGGTTTCATCAATGCAGAGAATCTTGTTTTTCACAGTCTGAGAGTCCTTTGGGTGCTTTTTTGCAAATGGCAGGTAAGAGAGGCTTTTGTCTGGCCCAGATTGGTGGAGTGCTGCATTGATGGTTGACCTTCTGGAAGTTTCCCCCTTCTGCACATAGGATCTTTGGAGCTCAGCCAGAGTGACCATTGGGTTCTTGGTCACGTCTCTTACCAAGGCCCTTCTCCCTTGATTACTTAGTTTGGTGGGGTGGTCAGCTCTAGAAAGAGTCCTGGTTATTCCAAATTATTTCCATTTAAGAATTATTGAGGCCACTGAGCTTTTGGGAATTTTCAGCACAGCAGAACGTTCTCCAGATCTGACCTCCACTTAGTCCTGTCTCTGAGCTCTACAGGCAGATCTTTCCTTCTCATGGCTTGATGTTTGCTCTGATATGTATCAGCTGTGAGACCTTATACAAACAGGTGTGTGTCTTCACAAATCATGTCCAATCCACTGAGTTCACCACAAAATCATAAAACCCATTAAAAGTGTCTGTTGGTTCCTGGTGGTCTTCAGTAGTCACTAATGGTATTCTGTGTTTTCCTGATGTGTTGATATCACAGTGTAAAGGATTCTAATCGTTTAATAAGGTCTTCTGGGACTGATTCTACATACATTTAATTGTTTTCTAATGGCCTCTAATGACAACCATCAAGTCAATTCCCATTATGAAGCGAAACCATCAGGTTTTATTTCTTACCGCCCTGCAAACACAGTTTCCTGTTTCAGTGCCCACAGCATCGTCTGCTTGGTGCTCTTCTACATTGTCACAATGCTGAAAGTAATTCTTCAGAAAGTTACGACAACGTCAGACAACGTTCTAGGAGGTTATGACGACGTTGACAAGACGACAAAAGTAATTGGAACTATGTTAACTTACATTGTCAAAACCTCCTAGAATCCTTAATAAGTTCTATTTTAATCAATATTACAGTTTTTGATAATCGGTTCTGACTGTCTTCAGCATGGCTCTCATGAGATTCAGTCGTAGCTGTTTTGTCTTTTCATGATCATTGATCATGGTTTTATTTTGAAAGTTTCCATATTTAGTTACCTTATTATCAGTATGGCAGTGATAATAGGCATTCATTGTAACTCTTGTTGCCCAGCACTTCGTGTTTCGCTGTTTTTCCTCATAAAACCGCACAGATGGGTTAAATGCGGAGGTCTAATTCCTCTGTGAGCTAATGGTTCTGAGTTCATGTTGCTTATATATGGATTATTTCAAAGGACTTTTGGACATATAATCGTATTAAACATTGCTGTCATAAAAGGCCATTCATCCCACATCTTTAACTTCACTTCGTAAAACATCTGAATGAATAACCGACTCTAAATGTAGGTACTGTGATATAAACTGAGTCTGTTCTACAGTTTCTTATTAGACTGAATGAATAACCGACTCTAAATGTAGGTACTGTGATATAAACTGAGTCTGTTCTACAGTTTCTCATTAGACTGAATGAATAACCGACTCTAAATATAGGTACTGTGATATAAACTGAGTCTGTTCTACAGTTTCTTATTAGACTGAATGAATAACCGACTCTAAATGTAGGTATTGTGATATAAACTGAGTCTGTTCTACAGTTTCTCATTAGACTGAATGAATAACTGACTCTAAATGTAGGTATTGTGATATAAACTGAGTCTGTTCTAGTTTCTCATTAGGCTGAATGAATAACCGACTCTAAATGTAGGTTTTGTGATATAAACTGAGTCTGTTCTACAGTTTCTCATTAGGCTGAATGAATAACTGACTCTAAATGTAGGTATTGTGATATAAACTGAGTCTGTTCTACAGTTTCTCATTAGGCTGAATGAATAACTGACTCTAAATGTAGGTATTGTGATATAAACCGAGTCTGTTCTACAGTTTCTCATTAGACTGAATAAATAACCGACTCTAAATGTAGGTATTGTGATATAAACTGAGTCTGTTCTACAGTTTCTCATTAGACTGAATGAATAACCGACTCTAAATGTAGGTATTGTGATATAAACTGAGTCTGTTCTACAGTTTCTCATTAGACTGAATGAATAACCGACTCTAAATGTAAGTATTGTGACATAAACTGAGTCTGTTCTACAGTTTCTCATTAGGCTGAATGAATAACTGACTCTAAATGTAGGTATTGTGACATAAACCGAGTCTGTTCTACAGTTTCTCATTAGACTGAATGAATAACCGACTCTAAATGTAGGTATTGTGATATAAACTGAGTCTGTTCTACAGTTTCTCATTAGGCTGAATGAATAACCGACTCTAAATGTAGGTATTGTGATATAAACTGAGTCTGTTCTACAGTTTCTCATTAGACTGAATGAATAACCGACTCTAAATGTAGGTATTGTGACATAAACCGAGTCTGTTCTACAGTTTCTCATTAGGCTGAATGAATAACCGACTCTAAATGTAGGTATTGTGATATAAACTGAGTCTGTTCTACAGTTTCTCATTAGACTGAATGAATAACCGACTCTAAATGTAGGTATTGTGATATAAACTGAGTCTGTTCTACAGTTTCTTATTGGGCTGAATGAATAACCGACTCTAAATGTAGGTATTGTGATATAAACTGAGTCTGTTCTACAGTTTCTCATTAGGCTGAATGAATAACTGACTCTAAATGTAGGGATTGTGATATAAACTGAGTCTGTTCTACAGTTTCTTATTGGGCTGAATGAATAACCGACTCTAAATGTAGGTATTGTGATATAAACTGAGTCTGTTCTACAGTTTCTCATTAGGCTGAATGAATAACCGACTCTAAATGTAGGTATTGTGATATAAACTGAGTCTGTTCTACAGTTTCTCATTAGACTGAATGAATAACCGACTCTAAATGTAGGTATTGTGATATAAACTGAGTCTGTTCTACAGTTTCTCATTAGGCTGAATGAATAACCGACTCTAAATGTAGGTATTGAGATATAAACTGAGTCTGTTCTACAGTTTCTCATTAGGCTGAATGAATAACCGACTCTAAATGTAGGTATTGAGATATAAACTGAGTCTGTTCTACAGTTTCTCATTAGGCTGAATGAATAACCGACTCTAAATGTAGGTATTGAGATATAAACTGAGTCTGTTCTACAGTTTCTTATTGGGCTGAATGAATAACCGACTCTAAATGTAGGTATTGTGATATAAACTGAGTCTGTTCTACAGTTTCTCATTAGGCTGAATGAATAACTGACTCTAAATGTAGGGATTGTGATATAAACTGAGTCTGTTCTACAGTTTCTCATTAGACTGAATGAATAACCGACTCTAAATGTAGGTATTGTGATATAAACTGAGTCTGTTCTACAGTTTCTTATTGGGCTGAATGAATAACCGACTCTAAATGTAGGTATTGTGATATAAACTGAGTCTGTTCTACAGTTTCTCATTAGGCTGAATGAATAACCGACTCTAAATGTAGGTATTGTGATATAAACTGAGTCTGTTCTACAGTTTCTCATTAGACTGAATGAATAACCGACTCTAAATGTAGGTATTGTGATATAAACTGAGTCTGTTCTACAGTTTCTCATTAGGCTGAATGAATAACCGACTCTAAATGTAGGTATTGAGATATAAACTGAGTCTGTTCTACAGTTTCTTATTGGGCTGAATGAGATATTCACCAGTGTTCTGTAAAGTAGCTATGGAGGAATATAGAGCGTGGGCATATTAATATTACTTGGTGTAATAAAAATAATAAATAAATAAATGCAGTGTCAGGCTTTATCATGCCAATCCTGCTTGTTTTTGAGCAGAGGTCTTTAATCTCACCCGTGAAAGCCTGAAGTCAGTCCACTCCTAAATCAGCCCTTCGAGCGATTACTGTCATAAAGCAGAACTTTAATTAGCTGAGCGAGGTGTGGAGGTGCCATTACTTTAGATTACTCTAAAGAGACAGCTGTGTGCTGCTGTTCTCCACAGCAGTCACTGCCATAATGGACATCTCTCACCATTCATGACGGACAGCCATGAAATCGATAGGGGTCGAATGATCCCGCTCTCTGGAAAAATGTCCCATCAGCACAGTGCAGGATCCACCCGCAGAGCAAATCTGCCTGTTGAAAGCGTTTAGTGGGCCAAGACCATTAAGAGGGTTACCAAACTGTACGATTTACATTGAGGGGCTGATGTAATAAATCAGCAGGGCCCGTATTGTGGGCCTTTGACCGTCCTTGCCAGGGAAAAGCACTGAATCAGCGTCCCCCCACTGTACTTCATCCCCACCACACTGCTATCACAGCTCACATCTACATCTACATCACTCCGAGAACCAAACTCACACTGCTCTTAAAACACACCCTCATCGTGGACGGGTTGCTGTGGACAAACACCACCATCACATAAATGGATCCCTGTATGTACACAGCTTTACAATGTTCACACTTATTATTTGGAATCTGCATTCAAAAGTGTAGAAGAAACATTAAAGAATTAAAAAAATTTAAGTGAGCATTTAAAAAATGTAGAATCTGTTTTAAAGTAATTGAACTCTGATTTAAAAAATATAGAACAAGCGAGCAAAAAAATTTGAATCGGGACTTAAAAATGTAGAATCAATCTTCAAACATTTGGAATCAGCATTTAAAAATTGGAAATTGGTGTTTGATTTGAAATTTAGAATCAATGTTCAAAACTTTGAAAACAAGTATTTGAAAACAAAAAACAATGATTGTGTTAAAAAAAAATCTTAATCAGCATTAAAAATTTTTAAATAAGCTCTCGAAAAAATTTGAATCAGGGCTTAAAATGTAGAATCAACATTCAAATGTTTGGAGTCAGCATTCAAAAAATTTAAATCAGTGTTTAAAGATTTGGAATCAGTGGGCCTCATTTAGTCTCTTCCAGAGGTGGACCAAGTACACAAATCATGTACACGAGTTAAAGTAGAGACGCCCAATGTAAAATATTCCTCCAGTAACAGTAGAACTTCCTCCTTTTAGACCTCCGCTTGAGTAAAAGTACTAAAGTATTTACCTTCAAATGTACTTAAGTATCGAAAGTAAAAGTACTAAAAGATTAATTCTGGCTCTGATGTCCTGTTATCATTTTTATAACCAGACGGGCTTCATGAACTCATTTCAGGTGAAAGTCCTCCAGCGTCTCTCTTGGTAAACCAGTCTTTTAATAGAACGTCATTAATTAGTGACGCTGACGTCTATTAAAATGATCATAAGCACAAAACACTGAAGGTAAACAGTTTCCATCAGGGAGAACCGAGAGGCTCTGAAATCACTTTTACACACAAGCAAAGTTTCAGTTTCAGATTTATTTACAACTTAGTTCCAAGTTTAAGTTTAATAAAAACTGGCTTTAAACTCAGGATCACAGATGAGCTCCTTTACTATGTTGATCTGTAGGCCTCTGTTCATAAACATAAACCAGCCCAGACTAATTTACTATAAAATGAAATGGTGTTTGTAGAAATTCAGAAAAAAGCCGCGTCAGTCTCGACTGCATATGTGGACATATTTCTATATTGTGCTCTATTTACACAAAGTTAGGTTAGTTCATCATTTATGTTGAACAGACTCTCCCAAAGTTTTACGCTGCTGCGCTGACGTTGAACCGCGTGCTGCACTGGGTCGGTATGACCAACAGGTCAAAACCAGCTCTAAACAAAGTGACCGCTGGGCCCTGATTGGTTCTCTGGCTTTGCGCTTCTTTCGTTTTGAGATGTTACATTTTTATACACACAGAAACCAAAAGGAACGACAGATTTCTCAAAATGTAGGAGGAAAAAGTCAGATATTAGACTCTGAAATGTAGTGGAGTGAAAGTAAAAAGTCACCCAGAATGGAAAAACTTCAGTACAGATACACAAAAAAATACTAAAGTACAGAAACTAATTACATTTACTCAGTTACTGTCCACCACTGGTCTCCTCAAGAGCACAAAGGTGAAAACAGTTTTGTGCTTTAAGAACACAACATGAATCTGACGTAGAGTTTTTTCTTAGGACCTTCATCAAGAAAACACTTGGGAACAAACTTAGGAAGATATTGGAGAATGAGGACCAATGTTCAAAAATTTGAAATGAGCATTTGAAAACATGGAATCAGTGTTAAAGAATTTAGAATGAGCATTAAAACATTGTAGAACCTATGTAAAAATCACTGATATCAGTTTTTTACACTGATTCCACTTTTTTGAACAGTGATGTAAATATTTCTTCTATGTTTTTGAATGCTCATTGCAAATTTCAGGAACATTGTTCAAAAATTTAGATTTAATGTTAAAAAATTGGAAACGCTGTTCAAAAAATTGAAATGAGCATGCAAAAAGCAGGGAATCAATGTTCAAACATTTAGAATCACAATTAAAAATTGAAATCAGTTTTCAAAAACCTAAAATAAAAACAACCCAAAACAGCAACTGCAATCAGTTTAAAGTTTGAAATCAGTGTTCATAAAGTTGAAACCCCTTCCATCATGTGTGCTTCTTTTTTTTACTCCAGTGAACTGTTAAACCTCAATGTTGACTGTGATAAGCTTCCATGTAATGCACTACTGAGCTCACAAACACAGAAAGGACATCATTAAATTATGTAGATCTACTTTAAACTAAGTTTGTTCTTTTTTCCTGTGAATTACTTGAATTCACTGAGCCCGTTACTCAACTGAACATCATATCCAAGCTGCTTAATACAGTTGCGTGGACACAATCCAGCAAATCTTTAAAATAACAGGGAACAACATAAACAAGAACAGCATGTCCCTTTTCTGGAGGATGTGCACCTCCCATGAGCCTCCACAGCAGCATGAGCCAGTAATGGGATGATATAATGTTATTCAATTAAGCATTTTTAAAGATACTTAATATGACATTTGACATTTGTAGATAAAGCCAATGTGTAATTTATTTTACTGTTCTAGCTCTTTTCCAATAGCAAAGCAGTGTATCTAGAATTAGTTCTTCCAATTTAAAGACTAAAAGACCTTCTGATGATGTATCTTGAAGGTGGGAGAAACTTTTGACAAACTACAGCTGCTTGGTGGTTGTTTTGAAGAAAAAGAAAGAAAAAAAAGATGTATATATATATATATATTTTTTTTTTCCTTTTTATTATTATTATTATTATTATTATTATTATTGTTATTATTTATTTTTTTTTTTTTTTTAAATATGCAACAGTTAGTTCCGGCCACGTGAGCTGATTGGTTGACAGGTGCTCTAACTGCGGTTATTTCACCATAACGTCACAGGCTTTCTCAAACACTGTATCACTCCACTGAGACGCCGTTGCTACAACTTTGACAGTTGTATGAGACGCTCAAGCCATGTGAATGTTTTTACTTCTTACTTTGCCACAAACAGAAAACAGACACTTTTAAGATCACATTTGACCGACAGCCGATTTAGTCCGACTCTGAAGATGAGACGACACTAAATTCCCAAACTGTCGTCACCACTGAGCAGCTTTGTTGTTTTTTATTGGGTCAGTTTTATGGCTCAGTCTTATTTGGTCAGACTCAGTGGTGACGACAGTTTGAGAATTTAGTGTCGTCTCATCTTCAGAGTCGGACCAAATCGGCTGTCGGTCAAATGTGATATTAACAGTGTCCGTTTTCTGTTTGTGGCAAAGTAAGAAGTAAAAACATTCAAATGGCTTGAGCGTCTCCTACAACTGTCAAAGTCGTAGCAACGGCGTCTCAGTGGAGTGATACAGTGGGTGGAGTTCGTTACTCTGACGTAGCAACAAGCTGCTGGTTAAGGAACTATAATTTGGAGGAAGGAGCTGAACATTAAAACATATTAAACGCCGCATTCACAGCCCAGTTTATTCATTTCTCTAGTTTATTAATGATCTACAGCGACCAAATCACAGCTCTGATGTTATTTCGTGAAAACACACTCCCTCTCGGGTTCTACTGCTTAAATAATAAAAAAAATCATTTCTGCTAGGTAGCTGAATATCTTACAGCAGCTCTATGAGATGAGAAGGATGAACTAACAGCTACGCTATATTTCCAGTAGTATTCAGTCACCCATCCAAATCATTGAATTCAGGTGTTCCAATCACTTCCATGGCCACAGGTGTATAAAGCCAAGCCCCTAGGCCTGCAGACTGCTTCTACAGACATTAGTGAAAGAATGGGTCACTCTCAGGAGCTCAGTGAATTCCAGCATGGTACCGTGACCGTGATTGCCAGGAGAACGTTACTTATCTGACTGCATTGTGCCAAGTGTAAAGTTTGGTGGAGGGGGATTATGATGGGGTGTTTTTCAGGAGTTGGGCTCGGCCCCTTAGTTCCAGTGAAAGGAACTCTTAAAGCTTCAGCACCAAGAGATTTTGGTCAATTTCACGCTTCCAACTTTGTGGGAACAGTTTGGGGACGGCCCCTTCCTGTTCCAACATGACTGCGCACCAGTGCACAAAGCAGGTCCATAAAGACATGGATGAGCCAGTTTGGTGTGGAAGAACTTAACTGGCCTGCACAGAGTCCTGACCTCAACCCAACAGAACACCTTTGGGATGAATCAGAGTGGAGACAGGTCCAACATCAGTGTCTGACCTCACAAATGGGCTCCTCACGAAGCTACTTTAAAGGATGGAAACCAGTACAAATAAATGCCTTTCATGAGTCAATGTGTCCAAACTTTTGAGTGGAGCTGTATATGAACTTCAGCCTCTCAGAGCTGATCAAATTAGCCAAGACAGGGGGAGTGACATCAAAGAAAAGTTAAAAATGCGTTTGCATGCTTTGATGTGCTTATCTTTCCACTCTTGGAAAGCTGAGTATCTGTTGAACCTGCATTAGCGTGAAATGCTCCTCTGCCTGAGGACACTCAGTTACCTTCCTCCAGCTCTCCTACGCTCAGCTAATGGAAAATTTCAGCAAAAACTCTAATTGAGTGCCACCCTGGATATACTCATCCTTAATGTTCTGTTATCTACATTAATGGAGAAAAACCTGGACAAAGTTCAGTCTTCAAGATGTTCAAGATGGCTGCTACTGTTTTCAGCTGTACTGATGTGTTTTAGGCCATGATTACAGATAAGTGTGTCATGCAGTGTCAGAAACCCCATGTGTAAGTCTGGTAGAGATTACAAGAAGGGGAATTCCACTGAATCTTCAAAATATGGGTGTAAACAGAGTGTCAGTGGTGATGATAGGAACCAGGGGTCACCATGACTACAACACAGGTAGACGTCCCCCTCTAAAAGCTCCTCACAGAAAGTTCCTACATGAACTGGTTCTGAATTCACTGCCTGATGACTGAGACGCTGTTTTATGATAGTTTAGAGAACTTCAACAACATTCATGGTGGAGGGAGACATGCAGGGCGCTGTGGGGCAAAATAGTCCCCAAAGAAAACTGATTATTCCAGGTTTTCCACTATTTTCCATCATCAACATTCCATATAAGCTCAGAAGACTGGTGTAGGTTCTCTGGTGGTTCTGCGTGGTAAATAAAATATCTATATCTGTGTTGTAGTCATGGCGACGCCTGGATCCTATCACCACCACTGTAAAGATTTAACCATTTCACACCAAACTGCTCTGAACCTCTCTCAGCTCAACTGGATTGTGCTGCAGATTGGTGCACTTCCCCCTTTCAACCTCTTCTGGGTATTGAGTGGAGAGAGCACCATATCATACGGATTTAAATGATGCATTTTGTGATTAGTTAAGTAGTTACACCCCTTCAGATGTCATAAGTGAACCTCTTTGCGGTGAAGTCAGCGCTGGCACACGCCGCGAGGAGCATAAGTCATCATCTTGTCTCGTCAGAGAGGTTCGAGTCATTTGGATTGGCTTCTAGACAGAAAGTTCGCATGATTTAGTGATTTAGTGGAGGGAAAGATGGTCGTTAACGAGGGGGAAGTGGCCACCTGGGGGCCGGAGGGGAACGTGGGAAACCTCTGAACCATAAAACTTCAAGGACTTCTTTAAATTACGGCTTGATGTCTCCAGCTTTGGCGAGTGAATCGGTGGCAAAGGTGAAACTCAAACAACATCCACTTATCTCCTCACCCACACAGTGCAGCACAGACTCGGGGGACTTTTTTGTTTTAAAAAAAAACCCCACACTTTTAGTGCTGAAGTGCGCGAGGAAGACGGAGAAGACGAGACTAATCCTTTTTTTATTTTTGAGCCGAGTCCATTTTTTAAATTACTTTGGTAATTTGGTAAGTTTGACGATCATTTGGGAGGTTTTCTTGGCAGAGGTTCAGGTTAAAGCAGAAGCGTTCTCTCTATAATTGAACTTGGCTCCTGAGTCCACATCCTCCTTATTGAATCCTTCTGTCCTCTGCTAGGGAAGCACCTGCACGCAGGATTAGCGCATGACGTCTGTGACTTAGCGGCGAGGGTCCGGGCTCACTGGGGTTTATGAAATTATGGAGTCCAGAGTAATGGGCTGCAATTTCGCCTAATACGATTCTGTGGAAAGTTTGGTGGGGAATTAAGATGGAGCGTCATCTACACTTATGTGAATTGCTTTACCTTCTTAACCCTGTAAGCATCTCACCAAGAAACAGGCAGGGAAAATGATTCCTTTGGCATTTGCATAGCTTTGCATAATCAGCCTCAGAATCACCAATTTGGCCAGTTATATTTGCATGTATGACTACAAAGGCAGTGGAACCCAAGGAGCCCTAATATACAGAATATAAACTCAGAATATAAGATCAGTGAGCTGATGTGGTGGTGTTGTGTTGCATTGGTACGAGTGGATCAGACACAGCAGTGCTGCTGGAGTTTTTAAACACTGTGTCCACTCACTGTCCACTCTATTAGACACGCCTACCTTGTCAGTCCACCTTGTAGATGTAAAGTCAGAGACAACAGCTCATCTGCTGCTGCACAGTTTGTGTTGGTCATCCTCTAGTCCTTCATCAGTGGTCACAGGACGCTGCCCACAGGACGCTGTTGGCTGGATATCTTTGGTTGGTGGACTATTCTCAGTCCAGCAGTGACACTGAGGTGTTTAAAAACTCCAGCAGCACTGCTGTGTCTGATCCACTCAGACCAGCGCAACACACACTAACACACCACCACCACCTCAGTGTTACTGCAGTGCTGAGAATGATCCACCACCCAAATAGTACCTGCTCTGTGAGGGTCCATGGGGGTTCTGACCACTGAAGAACAGGGTAACAAAGTATCAGAGAAACAGATGGACTCCAGTCTGTAACTGTAGAAATACAAAGTGCAGCTATACAGTAAGTGGAGCTGATAAAATGGACAGTGAGCATAAAAACAAGGGGGTGGTCAGAATGTTATGCCTGACCTTGCGACTTCATTTAAACCCAACTTTAAATGACTCCTGATTTGGATTCACCCACAAATGACTCGAGACTCCACTCAGGATCTTAAAAGGCTCACAACTTCAACTCTCTTTTAAGTGACTTGGACTCACCCTTAAATGACTCACAATTTGACTCTTAAATGACTTGTGATTTGATTCAGACTCGCCCTTAAATGACTCATGATTTAGGATCACACATTAATGACTCAGGACTTGACTCGAACTTTGGACTCAGACTCTTAAATGACTCACAACTTTACTACAACTTGTAGTACTTGTAGACAACTTGTGACTCACGTCTAAATGCAGCTGGTGTGTTTGGTGATGTGACTGTTGTGGAATTGAGTACAATTGAAGTGTACCCACTGTCCTATAGACTGCTGTTGGGGTAGGAGAGTCAGATCACACTTTACAGTGCAGTGCATTCTGGGTACTGTAGTGCAGTGCATTGTGAAATGGGCTAATATTAATAGAAAGTTAAAATACTTTTGCGGGCCAGATAGGATTCTGTCAGGCCCACGGGCCTTGTGTTTTACACATGGGCCTTGAATGAATCATGACTGGCTTCAGACTCACCCTTCAGTGACTCCCGACTCGACCCAGACTCACGGCTTGATTCAAACCCAACTTTAAATGACTCATGATTTGTGTTCACCCATAAATGACTAGGAACTCGACTCTGAATGACTCGCAGCTTAAACTCTCCTTTATGTGATTTGGACTCACTCTGAAATGGTTCACAACTTCAGCTCCCCTGTAGGTAACTTGCACTAGCCCTTAAATGACTCACAATTTGACTCAGACTTGCTTGTGACTCAAGTCACACTCACCTTTAAGTGACTTGTGATTTGACTCAGACTCCCCCTTAAATGATTCATGGTTAAGTTTACTCATGAATGATTTGACTAAATGACTCACAACTTGTAATCATGCATTAATGATTCACAAGTTGACTCACACTCCCCCTAAATGACTTTTGACATGACTCGGATTTGCCTTTAGACGACTCGCAACTCAGTGCAGACACATAAATGTCTCAGGACTCAGACTCATTCTTAATGATTCACTCCTTGACATAAGCTCTCCTTTAAATGACTCTACTCGGACTCGCAACTAAATTGCTTGTGATTTGGACTCACCCTTAAATGGCTTGAGTTAGATTTGCACATAAATGGCTTGCCACTCAACTCAGACTCTCATTCAATTTCTGACTTGACTTTGACTCGCTCTCGTATGAGTCAGAACTCAACTTGGAATCGAACCTGAATTATTTGCAATTTGATTCAGACTCGAAATCAATCAAGTCAAGACTCAGATTTGAAAATCACTTGTGACTCACGACTCGAGAATTAAGACACAGCTGACACTGTTTGGCCAACATTTTTTTTATTATGAGCCTCTACTAAATGCTGAGATGTCTGTTAATGATGAATGATACATCTATAGATCAGCCTGTAAAAAACATTTTACATACATAGCATTTTAATGGATGTAAGCAATGTGTAAAACTCTATAAATATAGTCATTATTGAAAAAATAAAACATACACACCACCTAGATATAAAAATGAGATGTTGAGTAAATGATGTTGTAGAACAATCTATTTGTAAACCAAGTCATCTGTGTGGTGAAGCCACAGCTCATGAGCCCATAATATCAAGGAAAATCAGATTTTTCTCACTTTTTGTTTTTTATGAGTTGGTATATTGGGCTTTTCCCCAGTCCATTCATGTCAACGAAGCAGCATAAAATGTCCCGTTTTGACTTGATCTCATCACTTTTACTTGAGAATGGGAAAGATTGCGCTATACTTTTAAATAGATTGGGGCATTAATATAGGTTTGAGCTGATATGCCCTCAAATTTGTGACAAGGGTTTAGAACATGACTCAGATTACAGAACCCTGTTATAGACGTTCCTGATAGCAGAGCTGCTGTATTATTGCAGTGCAGCTACTGTTGATTCCTGTGCGATTCCTGTGAAATGCTGCCAGTTTCTCCTCTGTTTGCATGTTTGTATTTGCACAAGCATTGTAAACATATTGTTTGCCTCCCACACAAATCAGAGCCTCAGTGTCCAGCATGTTGGCATCAACATGAGTAAACTGGCCAAATCCCCCAGACTGGCAGGGAGTAGTTCATTTTGAAGCGATAGTTCTATATATCTAACGTCTAAATTCCACCTTACCCTGGATATAATTGATCAGCTGAGGCATATTTGGTGTCTGAAGTCTCCTTTTTTCTAATTTTATGCTGAAGATACGAGGCCAATGTTGCTAACACATAATGGAAGCCTATACATCACCATAAGCATTTCGTGGTTTCTGGTTCTATATGTATCACTGTTGCCTATAAACCTGGATTTAAATACATTAGCATAGATAAAAACAGCAGCAGCCACCTGGAGGCCTGAATTTTGCCTGTATTTTGTCCCCACCGAACAATTGCTTTAAAATGGAAAACACCTCAGCTTCCCTTTATAATAAAGGGACACAAAGGAGAGATTCCTCAGGGATTCAGAGACGTTCGCATTGAGAGCACACCGATCTGAATACATCAGCAACCAGAGAGAGAGAGAGAGAGAGAGAGATTGTCCTGTGGATAAAACATGCTCATGCTCTTTTCCTGGATGACTGAAGTGTGTGGGAGAGAGGATTGTCATAAATCCATAAACTTCTGCTTCCACATCTACTGTAGAAGCTCCAGCGCTTCAGCTCACCTGAGCAAATAAAATACACAAAAATCAAATAGGATCTACAGATACACTGTAAAAAAAAGATTACTAATTAAAGCAAGTAAACTAGGTGACTATAAAGACGTTTGGCTCGTGCCTATATATATATATATATATATATATATATATATATATATATATATATATATGGTTACAGGCACAAGCCAAAGGCCTTCTGAAGTACTGACTGAGCCATTAAACTGACCCAATATCAGGTTCAGCTCAGTTTGGTCAGTTTTTCCAGATCAGTATTAATGTTGTTTTGCTGCAGCCAGTCTGTAAAGCTTCTTAGAGCCCGTTTAGTTTGGCTAATGGTTTTGGGTTCATTTCTGGCTGATTCCAGGTTGTTTAGCTGTTCTTCTGTCACAGCTGCCGACTGAAATGCTGCTCAGTGGTGACGACAGTTTGGGAATTTAGTGTCGTCTCATCTTCAGAGTCTGACCAGATCGGCTGTCGGTCGAATGTGATCTTAATAGTGTCCATTTTCTGTTTGTGGCAAAGTAAGATGTGAGCCACTTTCTGATTACACAGCCATGCTACTGTAACACATGCAGAATGTTTCTTGGTGTGTCATGTTAGATGTCCCTGAAAAAAACAGCATCTAGAAGGCAGCCTGTGTCACGCCAAAATGTGCTTGGTGTTAATGGTGCTTTCACAGATGTGCAGATACCTCCCCACACCACGACAGAGGCTGGATTTAGAACTTTATGCTGGTAACAGTCTGGATGGTCCTTTTCTTTTTTGGCCCAGAGAACCCAACATCCATTATTTCCATAAAAAATATAAAAGGTTGACTCATCAGACCACAATACAAGTTTGAGCTGTGCATCAGTCCATTCCAGATGAGCTTGAGCCCAGAGAAGTCAGCATTGTTCCTGGATGTTGTTGATATGTGACATTCACTGTGCAGAGTAAAGACTTAACCTTGAAGGTTAACCGTGATTTTAAGGTCCAACTGTGTAGGCTAAATAAGTTTTTTCCCAAAAGATTGTTCTTACCCCAGGAGATATTTGTAATTTTTGCCTAATCTTTTGAAACAGAACAATAAAATAAAAAGGCTAGAGACGAGACGAGGTGTGTGGAGTCAACACAACAAAACACTGCAGTGGGATGGGGTACAATAATGTTCCCTATCTACAGATATGAATATGTACCCTTGAAGGCTCCGCCCTAGTGACAGTTTAGTTCTTTGCATGCATTTTTGTGTTTTTTGACTCGTCCTCATTCATAAAGGACTCAGCCAAGTATGATTGGATCACCTGTTTCAAAATGTTTTCTGAATATTTAACAATGTTCCCAGTCTTAAATTCCTCCTGTCGCAACTTTTCTGGAATGTGTTGCAGGCATAAACGTCAGTGTAAAATTTCAGCATACATTTAGAAAAACAAAAACAATTAAGTTGATAGGATAAAAGATTAAGTCTCTTATTTTTGTACTGTTTTTGTTTAAATAGAGGTCAAAGTGGACTTATCACTGTTTTCTGTTGCATTTTATATGCAGAAGATTCTGCTTCATAATCTGAGCTCAGTGATTCAGTCTGAGCTCATCTGCTGCCTGTATTCTGCTCTTAATCTTCATATGTACATTCCTGTTCATTAGCCTGCATTTTAATCCTCCTGAGGGAAAGTCATTGTTGTAGAAAATGACTAAATAAAGCCTCAGTTATTAAAGTAAAATCACCCGCAGTGACTGACAGCATGTGGTCATGACTGTTAGATAACATCACACTAAACATCACCGCTGCAGTGAGCACCAAAAAGAAAAAAAAACATCATACATGAAACAGTTGGCGGTCTTGGCAGAGAAACTACATTTTCCAAGACCAATGGCTCCAACAAGGCAAGGCCAGGTACAAATACAATCAAGTACAAAACAAGTCCAATTACAAATTGAAACCAGGACAAATCAGAGTGCAAATATCCAGACTATCCAGACAATCTAAAACCGTCTAGAGTCCAGACTTGAGAATAAAAGCACTAATTATTATTGTGGTAATAATTTGGGAGTCCTTTCTGATTTTTTGCATCTTTTAGCTAACATTCAACTAAATATTTAATGAAACGAAACATTAGTCCAAAACCTAAGCTTGAACCTAACCCTAAACCTAATATTGCTGATGAACTGAGTTGATCCAACTGACTGACTGATTTTCGCTTATTTTAATTGCTTGTTAGGTTGACAGTATGAACATCTGTAGATAATCTGTAGGAGATTAACAGCATAAAATGTGATGTTTATAAGTTTCTTACAATGTTTTATGAATAGTCATTTCATTTTGTATTACTCGTCCTTTGGGAAGACCTTATTAATTCATTAATTCATAGATTTATTTATTATTTTGTTGTTGTCTTTGTTGTTTATGTACTGGCCTCTGTTGCGCAGTGCTGAAAGCCTGTCAGGCTGTGAGATGTTAGGCTGGTGAGAGGCGAGCGCCAGGCGTGACTGTGTGCCATCTCTGGATGAACAGCTCCAGAACTGGATGGGTTGGCATCACAAATCACCGTGCCAACGGCGTGACTGGCTTGATCCGGTTGGCTCTGTTGTCATGCAGGAATCACGACAGCACAGATCGACTCCTCTGACCATGTAGGTCAGGCGAGCCATGTATTCACAGGGTTAATGGAATCTGAGGCTACATGTGCTGTAATTCTCTGATTAATGGGATCAGGAGGCGCTGACTGTTTGTATTCTGGAGAAAATTATGGTTGTAAGTACACATGACTGCTGATAATGGTGGTGTGTGTGGGTCTTTAATGTAAGCCCCCCAGTGACCTCAATTAACTGTGAATGTAAAGGACGGATCTACTGAGATACTTCAGAGAATCAGAGACGAAAAAGAAGCTCCTCCATTTTTTGACATTAAAGCAGACTTTACACTGTGAAACCTGCCTACAGCTAGTTACAAACACTGTTTCTGTGCAATTTGCCAGTACAAATACTACCAAGAGCAAGACCAGTCTGAATACATTACTACCACGAACAAGACCAGTCTGAATACATTACTACCAAGAGCAAGACCAGTCTGAGTACACTACTACCAAGAACAAGACCAGTCTGAATACATTACTACCAAGAGCAAGACCAGTCTGAGTACACTACTACCAAGAGCAAGACCAGTCTGAGTACACTACTACCAAGAGCAAGACCAGTCTGAATACATTACTACCAAGAGCAAGACCAGTCTGAGTACACTACTACCAAGAGCAAGACCAGTCTGAATACACTACTACCAAGAGCAAGACCAGTCTGAGTACACTACTACCAAGAGCAAGACCAGTCTGAATACACTACTACCAAGAACAAGACCAGTCTGTGTACACTACTACCAAGAGCAAGACCAGTCTGAATACATTACAACCAAGAACAAGACCAGTCTGAATACATTACTGCCAAGAGCAAGACCAGTCTGTGTACACTACTACCAAGAGCAAGACCAGTCTGAGTACACTACTACCAAGAGCAAGACCAGTCTGAGTAAATTACTACCAAGAGCAAGACCAGTCTGAGTACATTACTACCAAGAGCAAGACCAGTCTGAGTACACTACTACCAAGAGCAAGACCAGTCTGAGTAAATTACTACCAAGAGCAAGACCAGTCTGAGTATATTACTACCAAGAGCAAGACCAGTCTGAGTACACTACTACCAAGAGCAAGACCAGTCTGAATACACTACTACCAAGAGCAAGACCAGTCTGAATACATTACTACCACGAACAAGACCAGTCTGAGTACACTACTACCAAGAGCAAGACCAGTCTGAGTACACTACTACCAAGAGCAAGACCAGTCTGAATACATTACTACCAAGAACAAGACCAGTCTGAATACATTACTGCCAAGAGCAAGACCAGTCTGAATACATTACTACCAAGAACAAGACCAGTCTGAGTACATTACTACCAAGAGCAAGACCAGTCTGAGTACACTACTACCAAGAGCAAGACCAGTCTGAATACACTACTACCAAGAGCAAGACCAGTCTGAATACATTACTACCACGAACAAGACCAGTCTGAGTACACTACTACCAAGAGCAAGACCAGTCTGAGTACACTACTACCAAGAGCAAGACCAGTCTGAATACATTACTACCAAGAACAAGACCAGTCTGAATACATTACTGCCAAGAGCAAGACCAGTCTGAATACATTACTACCAAGAGCAAGACCAGTCTGAGTACATTACTACCAAGAGCAAGACCAGTCTGAGTACACTACTACCAAGAGCAAGACCAGTCTGAGTAAATTACTACCAAGAGCAAGACCAGTCCGAGTACACTACTACCAAGAGCAAGACCAGTCTGAGTACATTACTACCAAGAGCAAGACCAGTCTGAGTACACTACTACCAAGAGCAAGACCAGTCTGAGTAAATTACTACCAAGAGCAAGACCAATCTGAGTACACTACTACCAAGAGCAAGACCAGTCTGAGTACACTACTACCAAGAGCAATACCAGTCTGAGTACATTACTACCAAGAGCAAGACCAGTCTGAGTACATTACTACCAAGAGCAAGACCAGTCTGAGTACACTACTACCAAGAGCAAGACCAGTCTGAGTAAATTACTACCAAGAGCAAGACCAGTCTGAGTACATTACTACCAAGAGCAAGACCAGTCTGAATACACTACTACCAAGAGCAAGACCAGTCTGAATACATTACTACCACGAACAAGACCAGTCTGAGTACACTACTACCAAGAGCAAGACCAGTCTGAGTACACTACTACCAAGAGCAAGACCAGTCTGAATACATTACTACCAAGAACAAGACCAGTCTGAATACATTACTGCCAAGAGCAAGACCAGTCTGAATACATTACTACCAAGAACAAGACCAGTCTGAGTACATTACTACCAAGAGCAAGACCAGTCTGAGTACATTACTACCAAGAGCAAGACCAGTCTGAGTACACTACTACCAAGAGCAAGACCAGTCTGAATACACTACTACCAAGAGCAAGACCAGTCTGAATACATTACTACCACGAACAAGACCAGTCTGAGTACACTACTACCAAGAGCAAGACCAGTCTGAGTACACTACTACCAAGAGCAAGACCAGTCTGAATACATTACTACCAAGAACAAGACCAGTCTGAGTACATTACTACCAAGAGCAAGACCAGTCTGAGTACACTACTACCAAGAGCAAGACCAGTCTGAGTAAATTACTACCAAGAGCAAGACCAGTCTGAGTACACTACTACCAAGAGCAAGACCAGTCTGAGTACATTACTACCAAGAGCAAGACCAGTCTGAGTACACTACTACCAAGAGCAAGACCAGTCTGAATACATTACTACCACGAACAAGACCAGTCTGAGTACACTACTACCAAGAGCAAGACCAGTCTGAGTACACTACTACCAAGAGCAAGACCAGTCTGAGTAAATTACTACCAAGAGCAAGACCAGTCCGAGTACACTACTACCAAGAGCAAGACCAGTCTGAGTACATTACTACCAAGAGCAAGACCAGTCTGAGTACACTACTACCAAGAGCAAGACCAGTCTGAGTAAATTACTACCAAGAGCAAGACCAATCTGAGTACACTACTACCAAGAGCAAGACCAGTCTGAGTACACTACTACCAAGAGCAATACCAGTCTGAGTACATTACTACCAAGAGCAAGACCAGTCTGAGTACATTACTACCAAGAGCAAGACCAGTCTGAGTACACTACTACCAAGAGCAAGACCAGTCTGAGTAAATTACTACCAAGAGCAAGACCAGTCTGAGTACATTACTACCAAGAGCAAGACCAGTCTGAATACACTACTACCAAGAGCAAGACCAGTCTGAATACATTACTACCACGAACAAGACCAGTCTGAGTACACTACTACCAAGAGCAAGACCAGTCTGAGTACACTACTACCAAGAGCAAGACCAGTCTGAATACATTACTACCAAGAACAAGACCAGTCTGAATACATTACTGCCAAGAGCAAGACCAGTCTGAATACATTACTACCAAGAACAAGACCAGTCTGAGTACATTACTACCAAGAGCAAGACCAGTCTGAGTACATTACTACCAAGAGCAAGACCAGTCTGAGTACACTACTACCAAGAGCAAGACCAGTCTGAATACACTACTACCAAGAGCAAGACCAGTCTGAATACATTACTACCACGAACAAGACCAGTCTGAGTACACTACTACCAAGAGCAAGACCAGTCTGAGTACACTACTACCAAGAGCAAGACCAGTCTGAATACATTACTACCAAGAACAAGACCAGTCTGAGTACATTACTACCAAGAGCAAGACCAGTCTGAGTACATTACTACCAAGAGCAAGACCAGTCTGAGTACACTACTACCAAGAGCAAGACCAGTCTGAGTAAATTACTACCAAGAGCAAGACCAATCTGAGTACACTACTACCAAGAGCAAGACCAGTCTGAGTACACTACTACCAAGAGCAAGACCAGTCTGAGTACACTACTACCAAGAGCAATACCAGTCTGAGTACACTACTACCAAGAACAAGACCAGTCTGAGTACACTACTACCAAGAGCAAGACCAGTCTGAATACATTACTACCAAGAACAAGACCAGTCTGAATACATTACTACCAAGAGCAAGACCAGTCTGAGTACATTACTACCAAGAGCAAGACCAGTCTGAGTAAATTACTACCAAGAGCAAGACCAGTCTGAATACATTACTACCACGAGCAAGACCAGTCTGAGTACACTACTACCAAGAGCAAGACCAGTCTGAGTACAAATACTACCAAATCAGACAAGTCTGAGTTCAAATACAACCCCAATTCCAATGAATTTGGGACGTTGTGTAAAACATAAATAAAAACAGAATACGATGATTTGCAAATCCTTTTCAACCTATATTCAATTGAATACACTACAAAGACAAGATATTTAATGTTCAAACTGATAAACTTTATTGATTTTTATACCCAATCATGACACCTGTTTCCAATTAAAGACTGTTTCCCAGTCTTTTGTTGCCCCTGTGCCAACTTCTTTGGAATGTGTTGCAGGCATCAAATTCAAAATGAGTGAATATTTGCAAAAAACAATAAAGTTTATCCGTTTGAACTTTAAATATCTTGTCTTTGTAGTGTATTCAATTGAATATAGGTTGAAAAGGATTTGCAAATCATCATATTTTGTTTTTATTTATGTTTTACACAACGTCCCAACTTCATTGGAATTGGGGTTGTGTTATCGACTCTAAGACAAGTCTGAGTATAAATACCATCAAGTCAGAGACAAGCTGAGTATAAATAATACTGAGTCTAAGACTAAGTCTCAGTACGAAAACAACAACCAAACACAAGTGAGAGGACAAATACTAACAAGTCTAAGACAAGCTTAAGTAATTAATCCAGAATTAATTTATTTAAAAATTAACTAATTAATCCAGACAAAACCAAAATATCTAGTCCAGTCTTGAGTACTACAGCACTAACAGTTTAAGTCCATTGCCAATGTTTATAAGACATTTTTTTTTCTAGGGTTATTTGGTGTCATATGATTTGTATGTATAGTTAAACAGTTTGGAATCATTTTTACTGTAAATAAACCACAATGTTGTCATATGTATACTGCACAGATGTCTCAGGCATCTGAGGCATTAATTAATAATTAAAAGCAATTTCATATGGGGTGGGGGGGGGGCATTAATTGTCTTTGCTCTGGGGCCCCTTGGATCCTGGATATGCCTCTGGATCACAGTCAGATGACAAGTCTGTGACTTTGACTTGTATCATCACGGTCATCGCACTGAGTTTACTGGTACTTACACACGTCTCTCACTGCAACACTGCCCTCAAACGGAACCTGCACAGCACAGCTCTGTTCATACAGAGAGAGAAAGCAAATATATTGATTTATTAATATTAGCGCTGCGCTGTGTTGGGTTTTGATGTCAGCTCTACACTCTTTAAAAAAAAGACCTTCTCTAAAGGTTCTTTTGTAAAGACAATGTTTCTATGTATAACCATGAGTGCTTAAAGAACACTTTGCATGCTTAAATGTTGCTTCTTCAAGGGTTCTTTAGTAAAAAAAATGCTTCTATATAGAATCATGAACACCCAAAAACACTTTGCATGATTAAATGGTTCTTTTGCATCATTTAAGGGTTCTTCAGATTGATGGAGAGCATAGATGCTACTATATGGAATCTTTTTCCTTTTTTGAAAAGGGTTCTATGTATCACCAAAAAGCATTCTTCTGTTGTTACAATGTCATACCTGTGTACATTAGCAGAACCCTCTTTGGTGCTATGTAGAACCATATGAAACACAATCTGAAGAACTCCTTGACCATGCAGTGAACCCTTTAAGCCTGCAGAGTGTTCTATGAGTTCTGTATAGAACCCTTGTCTTTACTAAAGAACCCTTGAAGAACCATCTTTAGTAGTCTAGTTTAAATACAGACATTTTCATAACTCATCTATCATTTTTTTCACTGTGGCAGAACCAGCAGTTCGTCATCTAGTTGGATTTTGTGGACAACTAGAGCAGCTGGACTCAAATATCTTGTGTAGCTCTGTGCTTTCTTGAGAGGTTCATGCTGGTAAGATTCTGGTTCTTGCCATTAAAAAATAACGTGGGCAGTAAAATCTAAAATCTCTCCCCTTCTACAAACACAAGTGTGGGTTGAAAGTTAAGAAGCTGGACTTTCCACACAGTTTCTCTATTTGTTTCACTGGACTAGAAGTCAGTAATTCAACCGAATGTAAGAGGACACATTTCTGAGCACCGTTCAAGCGAGGGTTTACGTCTAAACCAGGCCCATTCGTCAGATATGAACAGAGTTCATCTCTTCTTCAGGCAGTGGATCATTATATCGCTGTTGTCGGCACAAAACCTTGTATCTCCGTTTTTGTCAATGTTCAGTTTTTGATTTAATTTGAAAAAGATTGTTGCTTTTTATATTGTATGTACATTTCATGATGAATGGACCAAAAGAAATGGCCCAAAATGACTTGTAAAAAGTTCTGGTTCCATTGACGTACATTGAAAGTAATGTTGGTTTTCTCCTTCTCCTGTAAAGGTGGCAATTTGTAGATACAAGGTTTTATTCTGACAGCAGCGTTATGTTGCACAGATATTGACAGAATTGATTTGTTTGTGTTCCCTCACTGTAAAAAATTTCACTGTAAAAAAACGGTAAAGAACTGGCAGCAGGGTTGCCAGGAACTTACTGTTAAATTAACGGTATCATACTGTAGTAAAAATGTACGGTTAAATACTGTTTTTTATAAATAACTGTAATTTTGTACTTTTACAGTGTGATATCCTTAAATTAACGGTATTATACTGTTGTAAAAATTTAGTTCATTACCTTTCATGACAGGTATAGCTACAGATATTTCCTGTAATGTAAACAACATTTTTTTACTGCTTGTCTTTCCAAAACAGCAATTTGTTCCATCATAGTGAAGACAGTTAACATGGCATTTTCAATCATGTGACTTTAGCAATGAAACAAAAACGGTATGTCTTGCACAACACTTGTTCGTTTATTGTAAATAAAGTTTTGATTCCACTTGTGATATATTTGAATATTTTTCACACAAGAAAATATAATTTCAACAAAGAAAAGCATTTAGGCATAAGAACATACAGCAAGTATTCTCAAGTTTCTCTTTGAATACAATATCAGCATAAACAAATTTTTTTCCCCATTTTCTATAATCAGTCTGTGACAAAATATTCAGCTTATAGAACTTACAGCAAATAAAAAAAACATAAATAAATGAAGAAAACAAACTAAAAACTGTAGCTGCCATATTATCAAAACCAAATTCGTGTTCTCAGGTATCAAGCTGTGTCACAGACATTGATGACCAAAATGCTACATTATCAAAATCAAGGAAAGAATGCCAGTATAAATACTTGTAAATTTCACCTTGCTAATACTGGTATTATCTGAGAGTCATGTGACTATATAGCCGATCATATGTGCCACATAAGCTAAATGGATATTATACTGTAAACAGTGTACAGTGTAAATTCAGTGTACAGCATATGGTGCAGTATACAAGTATAACAATTCAAAACAGCCAGTAATGGCTGTTGACAGTAATGAATGTAGGTGAGAGAGCAATAGGGTGTCATGTGAGTGACTGTGTGAGCTCACTGACTTATATGAAATCCCACTCAAAGTCCACAAGCTTCCTCAAGAGAGTGGAGACGTTGCGATTGACTGTTGTTATTTTCTTATGGATGACTCTGCCAGTTTTCTTCGACGGCACTTTGCCCCGTCCAGCCTTTGTGCCCCTCTCTGGGTTTATTCCCACAAAGCGTCTGAAAAATTATAGAGTAAGCTTGAGATGTTGTGCAAAAGTAACATCTTGTAACGCAACTGTGTTTTAAGCTACAAAAATTATACTCTTCAAATGTTTTTTCAAGAATTCTTTAGTAAAACAATGTTTCTATATAGAACCATGAACACTCAAAGAACTATTTGCACGCTTAGATGGTTCTTTGCATAATGAAATTGTTCACAGATTGATGGATAATTTGTTGTGTATGGTTCTGTATAAAACCTTTTTGACAATGATTACAGATAACATCAAAAATGGTTCTGCTATCCTTAAGATGTCAAGCTTATAACAATTGATAGATCATATGAAGGAATCAAAATGTTTATGCTAACCAGATTACACAGTTAATAACTAAAACAGGGTGACTATTGTCTAAGATCTCATCAAATTTATTTCAAACACTAATCTAACACACCTGATCTGCTGTTAAGACTTAAGCCTTGATGTAGTGTACATGTCCTATACAGTTAAATCATGTAATATAAACCAAATTAAATTTGAAAATTGTCATTTCGTTAAGTTGTTGCAACAACACTTAAAACACAAAATAACATAGATAAATCATTAATTATAAATAATTAAATCAAAACAATTGCACGTTGCAAGAGTGGTCAAGAGGTTGCAATAAACTGTATACTTTGGGCCCTCCATTGAGTGAGAAATGGCAGGAGTAACACATGGATACAACTGAAAAAGTTAAATGGAAGAGACTTTTAGCTTGTTGCTCATTCAGTGAACCAAGAACCTAGCACAGGTAACAATGCAACAATGGTGACCCACTAGCATAGGCATTCTGTCTATTTGTTCTTATACAACATATTTACATATCACATATTTTATAGTACTGGACTATGTTAAGCCTTACCAGTTTTATCAATCATAGTTGTGAAATAAGTGTGAAAACAATACCTTTGAATGAATTCGAGTGTACATGCGGCTTCTTCTTGATATTGAAGATTGAAGCTGTAGAATGTAGAAAACACAGCAGCAAGACCGGTCAAGAAAGTTGGCTGTATGCCCTCACAGATGATGTGTCCCTCAAGACTGACCATCCAGTGCTCAATACGGCCGGATGTTTTCTCACCTGAAACAAAACAGATAAAGAGTTAACCACTGGCAGCAGAGATATTTTGATCATTTTGACAAAATACAATTTTTGTTGGTTGATATAAATTCTTTATAAACATACGAAGCAGCAGCAACCGAGGAGTTGCCGGTAGGGTGAGCATGCTCTCCAAGTCAGCTGCAGTGGCAAACGACTACAACACATGTGAATGTTATTTTTAATTGTTTAGGCAGAACAAGGATCATAGAAACACATTCATACATACATGCATGTATACATTTATATAAAAACCTTACATTTTCAAAAAGGACTAGTCCCTCGATGCTCTCTTCAAAGTGAGCCATCAGAAGCTGGATGACACGGAGGGACAACTCAACATCATCTTCAGACAGAACTGCTTGAACTTTGTCATTCGTGGGTTTGCTCTTAAAGAATTCCACAATATTTTTTCCACACTCCTCCATACTGAATTCAAGTGCACGGAGCACGTTGATATCAGTTAAAAGCTCAAAATGCGCATAGAGGCCTTTTTGGGTGAAGAGGTATGGCCATTTGTCCCTTATGTCTGCAATAGCTGGTGCTGGCAGTGCATTTATATGGCAACGCTGGAGGCAGAAAGTGGTTTCCATAAGCTGCTTTACTTCTGATCTCTCACTACCTTTTACACCTTCCTGACCATATATGTCCTCCAACTTTTGTCGTTTCACCTCCACTGTGTCATTAGTCTCCTCTGGAGGGAGGTCAGGCTGGAATCTGGTACACCCATATATGTCAGTAGGGCCTCTTTTACCACCAAGGTCTGAAGTACGGTGTTGCCTAAAGCTGCTGGTACGATTGAGGTTTTCAATTCTGGTTTTGAGTTGAATTAAAAGTGAAGTATAGCCACCACCTAATAATTGACCATTTTCACGTTGATCTGCAAAACTCTTGGGGTACTGATGGATGATGCTTCGGCAAACACTGAGACATTGTGAGCGTGTAGGGTTTAAGTCATACTTCCTCATTTCATCTGCCAGCACTCTAACCATCTGCCGTCTTGCTGCAGGTGAAGGTCTCTTACCTTCAGAGATGGCTGTTTGAACCTCGACAGGCATAAGATTCCATGGAACCTGGAAGGTTTCTGTCCATGCCTTTCTTATGAGGGAGGGTGGCTCACAGTTTTCTTGGCTACTGGACCCTGTTGAAGTACTCATCCTTACACTGGATTGAGTGGAGCACGGCAGTGAAGACAAAACGCTGCTTCCTGGGGAGGTGGCTGTAGGCTCAATCTGGAGATTCAAAGTAATGATTTCTGTTTCTGAAAGTCATACAAATATATGCATCAGATATTAGGGAGCAAAATTCCATTGGCATACATGACAGATTTAGATATACACACACATATATCCTATGTATAATGAACAATTACTGTTTTTAATTATATCAGTTTTATGATAGACATACAAACATTTTTGGTGCCCATGCAATAAATTTAGTAGAGTTAGAACCTACAGAATCTGATCCTTTCTGGTAATCAGTGTTACATTTAGTCTTGTGGTCTCCTCACAGTATTCACTTTATTGCATAAATCCCAAACTTTAATTTTCTACCAAATAAGCTCACCAATTACCCATTTTAAATGCATCCAGTAGCTTGCGCTGTTGAATGATGGGAAGCAGGTCAGCAATGTCTTCTTGCCTTACATATTTAAGGTCATCTATTGATTCCAACCCAGAGGTTTGTAGCTGGTTTATCAACTTCTGAACAGTGTTTTCATCAATAGTTGGCAGAGCCCTCAGGATAATCGCCTTCAACTCTTCAAACATGGTCGTCATTGTTCCTATGGTGAGAGGAAGGAATGATGAAGCACTACAATTGTCATGCCATGCATTTTGTATTCAGGCAAAGGGTAATAATCAAGTAGACTGTCCAGATTAATACAACAATAGCATCTCTGAATTGGTGTTAAACAGAAAATACCCATGTTATGGATATACAATGCCTTATGCTTTTCAGTGATGAAATATACTTCTGAATTATTGTGGAGTACTATCTTGACAATCTTTCCAATCTCAAGCCCCTCACTGCCCTCACCAATAATAACATGCATATTCTTTCTGTATTTTGTGCCTTTCACACTTGCTTCATGAGCAATCAAAGTATTTGCAGGCTGAAAATCATAACTTGACACAGATTCCCTGATAGCATCATTGTAGTCATTTAGAAAAAACTCTGCGGCCCTGTCAACTGCAAAAGTAGGTGGGAAAAGATTTCCAGCACTAAGAAATGCCTGTAAAAGTTGATGTCTCTCTGCAAGTGTTGAGCACAAGTTTTTATAATTATGCAATTTTCTTGCACATTGTTTGAAATACATGTGCTTGCTCTCAAATCTGAGAGTCCACAAACGAATAAGTGGTCCGAAATGGATAATGAGCTCTGGATAATGGCTCAGATAGTGGTGCTTGGGTTTCAGTCGATGATCAGGAAAAACATTTTTCCGGAAATGCAAATATTCATCAATAAGAACTCGCAAATACCCTATCTGGCCTGTGGAAATGGCTGGTGCACAAACAAGTGCAACAATTTCTCTTAGTAGTAAAACTAGTTGCCACACTTGATTCTCATCAGGAGATTCAATGTTATCACCAATTAGCACTGGTAACAATCTCAAAAAACACCAATTTTGTACAGCATTTCCACCAAGTTTATCACTCCCTTGGTTCACCTCACAAGGTCTGTCACTTGCATCATAACCTAGATATTTAAACTGGGTTATTCTTCGGTTTAACTCAAGGTAAGTAAACTGTTTGTCAACAGTGACAAGATGCTGAATGTATAATGCAAGATCAGAGGAAACAACACCTTCAAACAAATCATGCCCCAGACATGGAGGTAACCCTGGCTGACATACATGGAAGAAAGACAGCTCATTGAACAGAGAATCACATTTGATGCCTCCGCTATGAACTGAACCACCTCCAAGGTTCTCAACATGCTCTTTGTATGACTGTGCTGTGCGAGATGTAGCTCTGAAGAGGGGATCCGTATGAAATTTAACTTTGTCAATGTCACAGTATCTGCAGAAGTATGTGCTTCCACTGAAATTTTCAAGAAAACCTCCAATATTGTGTGATCCAAGGTTGTCACCAGCGATGGCACGCAAGATTCCTTTGCAGACTTGTCCATCTGGCAAAACTATGCCATTATTCTCAAGGTCTTTAAGGTCATTCACCAAACACCTCAAGACCACTTTTTGACCAAAAAACTTGAAATCTTGCTCTCGACAGAGAAGTACAAGTTGCATCTGATCAGTGCTAGACCTGTTGTGCGGCAACAGGTCTGCAAGTGTCAGGTATATGGCAAGTATTTTATGCTTTTTCCTTGCAGACCCCAGAGGGTTTACAACTTCGAAAGCATCCTGATAAAGGATTAAGCCTAATGATGACTTACCTACTTCAAGGAATTTTTCAGTAATGTTTTCGCCATCCCACACATCTTTGATAACCTCCTTTAACTGGCTACGTCCATGTACTTTATGATACTGTTCCCTTACAGATGTGCACTGAAAAAGAGCCTCAATTGTTTGTTTTACTGGGACATACTGGGCAAAACACTCTTTCCCTGCATCTTTCTTTCCTAGACAAACTGGAATTGGCTCCACATAATGAAAGCTATTCTTGAACACTGTCTTTCTTCGCTGATCCGTTTTTAATGTTTGACTATTGCATGCCCCAAAGAGATCTGCTGCTTTCAGATCATTAATCACAGTGTTTATGGTAGCCTCTGGAACCCCAAGTGTAACTAACTTTTCATTCAGCTTAAAAAGTAAATGTGACTGATTGACATTGTGTATTGACTGCATATCTTCAATGATTGTCTGAATGACAGATGATGGAAGCAATAATTTTGCTTGTAATTTAAGATAAAACAGAGCCAGATTTTTCAAAAACAAGTCATTTTCAATGTTTTCTGGACTGATGTCCAGTTCTTCATAACTGTCACAAGCATCAGTCTGCATATTACACTGCAAATCGCTGTCACTATTCTGAGAGGCACCAGCTCCAGATAGCACTCCTGTAGTAGTAATAGAGTCAATTAAACTTCTTTCTGCACATTTTTTATGTCGCCTAGACATGTGAGAGGTAAATGATGATAATACAGTAAATGTTTTATCACAATGCTTAAAAGGACATGCAACAGTTCGTCCCTCTTTGATATGCATTTTAAGATGAGAATAAAACAGTGTCAAAGAATCACATGTGGCACTACAAAAGTCAACATGGCAAGTTAAGTTTGCTGCAAGGCTCAATCTAGGCTCCATTACTTGTTCCTTATGATGTCGGTAAATATGTGATTTCAAAGCTGCAACTTTTCTGAAGGTCCTACTGCAATCAGCCATGCAACACTGAAATACTACATTAGGGACACTGCTGTGCAGTCTCATATGTTTTACATAAGCCACTATGTCTTTAGATTTATGCCCGCAGATATGACAAGGTAGCATGTTGGCAAATAAAACCAAGCAACGCTAAAGCTAAGTCGCAAGCAAAATTGTCAATTACAGTTCTTTTTTTTAAATTGCAGAATTACACTAGCATCACATCCAGTAGTTGGTTTTCTATCCACCAGTTTTGGGGGTTTTTTGTGCAAATTTTGTAAATACTCAAGAAAAAACATGAATGGAAAAACATAAAAATTCAAACGTCCAAATGGCCTAGGAGTTCTCTCTCTGCTCACGGCATCGGAGATGTTCAGATAGCAAACAGACTTCCAAATATTGAAAAGCATGAACCAATATGATTATATTATTACATTTCTGCTCCATAGGTGGGTAATATTGGCTTATTTTTGCTAATGTGGAAATTCGGGAGACTACTAACTCCATAAAAGTAAACGCAGAGCGAAAGGGCTAAAAACAACTTAGCCTAACCTAGCTTGCTAATTTTCAAACACCCCCTCTCTCTGCAAACTAAGGTTAACAAGCTCTTGAGCTTGAAAATAAAATACAGCAAAGACAAGCTTTTGATATATTCACTAATAAATAGATAATAATAAAAAGGAAACTTTCCTTTTTCAATGTTGCGGTGGAGAGAAAGCCAGCTTGAAGGAAAGCACCCCCAAAAACGCAGCCTCTTTACAAAAAAATAATCTAGTCGGTTTGAAATGTTTGATATGAACTTTATATAACCTGATAAACCAAATGTAAAGCCTTGTACTAATGTAAGAGATGGGGATGGATGAAAATCAAAGGCTTGAACACGAGGAATTGCTACCAGCTAGCCACACCAGCTAGATATCATATTCTGAAATACATTAGTTTTACAGGTAATTGCTGTTTTAAGAAATAACTGGATAATACCGTCAAAACTGGCCGTTAATATACAGCCACAATTTATTTTACGGTAAAGAGCTGTTTTTTATGTATAACAGGATAATACTGTTGAAAATCAGCTGTTAATTTACAGCAATTTTTTACAGTGCTGTTAAACGATGGGCCTCTGAACATATGAAGTCACGGAGATATGTGCTTCTACAACCCCGATTCCAATGAAGTTGGGACGTTGTGTAAAACTTAAATAAAAACAGAATACAATGATGGGCAAATCCTTTTCAAACTATATTCAATTGAATACACTACAAAGACAAGATATTTAATGTTCAAACTGATAAACTTTATTGTTTTTTGCAAATATTCACTCATTTTGAATTTGATGCCTGCAACGCATTCCAAAGAAGTTGGGACAGGGGCGTGTTTACCACTGTGTTACATCACCTTTCCTTTTAACAACACTCAATAAGCGTTTGGGAACTGAGGACACTAATTGTTGAAGCTTTGTAGGTGGAATTCTTTCCCATTCTTGCTTGATGTACAACTTCAGTTGCTCAACAGTCCGGGGTCTCCGCTGTCGTATTTTGTGCTTCATAATGCGCCACACATTTTCAATGGGAGACCGGTCTGGACTGCAGGCAGGCCAGTCTAGTACCCACACTCTTTTACTACGAAGCCACACTGTTGTAACACGTGCAGAATGTGGCTTGGCATTGTCTTGCTGAAATAAGCAGGACGTCCCTGAAAAAGACGTTGCTTGGATGGCAGCATATGTTGCTCCAAAACCTGTATGTACCTTTCAGCATTAATGGTGCCTTCACAGATGTACAAGTTACCCCTGCCATGGGCACTAACACCCCACATACCATCAGAGATGCTGGCTTTTAAAAATTGCGCTGATAACTATCCGGACAGTCCTTTTCCTCTCTGGACCATTTCACACCAAACCGCTCTGAATCACTGGTTTCATCTCGTTTCTCCTTTAAAAAACACAAACTACGAGGCTGAACTTGGTTTCTTAGTAGAATTCTCCATTCTACCTTAAACGGTGCTGATTCTGTGGTGCAGCTTCCTCATGTTCCATTTAAGGTGGAATAGAAGATTCAGCTAAGAAGCTGGACTGGGTTGCACCATGTTTGCCTACTTGTTTATGCTCAGGTTTGTGTGTAAAGTCTTCACTGAGTCCTCAGTTTCACTAGTTAGAATGATCCTTCTGCTAAACTAATCTGTACGTCGCTTTAACATGACAATAACATGATCAGAACCGATCAGTAAACCTGCTGCTATGGAAATATGATGGTTTTAACAGGTTAAGCTGAATAAAGTCAATGCTCTACATCTGCGGTCTGTTCAGTCTTTAATATTTCTCTGAGAAACCGAATACGCAGCTTTTTAAATGATGGTTTCTGGCTGACTGACACAGCCACAGCTTCATGCTCAGAGCTTAAACCAGGGCGATGATTAGAGCTGAGGGAAACCACAGCGAGCTGGAACTCACTACAGAACACACTAAGGCACGGCTCGCTGGCGTCACTCGGTCATTTTAAACTTCTGCTCTCTAACCACCTCCACTGTGCCTCACACTGGTTTACCTGATTTTTGTCCTATTTTCTTTATTTCATGATTTATTTGTTGGTTTATCCATTATTATTCATATTCTTTTTCTTATTTCAATGACCAATTATTTAATTAATTATTTTATATTTATAATTATTGTGTTATCATTTGTCATTTTAATTATTTTTTTGATCTTATTCTCCTCTTGTTTTATTTTGGTTTGATTTTATTAACCTTTTCATTTTAACTATGTTTTAATGACCTGTTTTATTATTTTTTATTAGTATATTCTTTATGTATTTCTGTTGTTAATATTTCAATTTTTTTATACTCGCCTGATCGGAGTCTTCCTTTATTCAATTTGCTTTTATTATTTTATAAAGAAAAGCTCGTGGTGAGTCCACTGTGTCTCTCAGTTCTCAGAGATTTTCTCATTCAGCTCATGATCTCATATGAAGCCTTTAGCTGACGTCACTGGTGTGACTGACTTTATTCTGAGGTCACTGTGAAAAAATAGAACACAAATGGACTAAATTCCATATTTTAGTGGATGTTCCGTGATGGACAGCGTGTGGTTTGATGGTCTGTAGCATACATTGTTCATTAAAAACGTCTCTGGTGTTTCCTTTATTATGTGGAACACCAATGAGGATCAGTAACACCAGTGACTCCTATGGAGGACAGAAAAGTGGACGTTTAAAATTAAACTCAATGTTAACTCGTTTGGACGTGATGCATAAACCTGAACTTAGTAAACTGGTGCAACCAGACACTGCAGAGTAAAAATCCCTATAGGAACTGAAGTTTAGCTCTGATCTTCACCTTTTTTTTAGATCCTTTTGGTCTAAAATAAAATACCAAGCTTCAAAGTGAGAGAGATGATCGACAGTGAAGCAGAACAGCAGCTGAACCACCACAACAGGATGAAATTAAACCAAAAACCAAAAAGATCATTAGGAGCTCAAACTTTAAGATTAAGATTAAGTGATACTTTTTTGATCCCACAGCCGGGGAAATTCCACCTCCGCATTTAACCCATCCGTGAAGTGAAACACCACATACACACTAGTGAACACACACACTAGGGGGCAGTGAGCACACTTGCCCGGAGCGGTGGGCAGCTCTATCCACGGCGCCCGGGGAGCAGTTGGGGGTTAGGTGTCTTGTTTAAGGACACCTCAGTCATGGACTGTCGGCCCTGGGGATCAAACCGGCAACCTTCCGGTCACAGGGCCAGATCCCTAACCTCCAGCCCACGACTGCCCCCAAAAATATGGAGCGCTTCACGGATTTGCGTGTCATCCTTTCGCAGGGGCCATGCTAATCTTCTCTGTATCGATCCAATTTTAGTATATGTGCTGCCATAGCGAGCACAAGATTAATGACTGAAATGACTGAAATTGAACTCAAGTAGAAGTAAAAGTATTGGCGTCTGAAAAATGCAAATCCGTCAAAACTTTCCTGAAGTGCATGGACCTTCCTGAACCACACCTGACCGCAGTCGTAAGCTACAAATGATCTGAGATGCTGAAGATGTCCGGCTGGTTTTCTCAGTGATAGATCATTAGTAGTGGACAGGAGGTAAACACACTGTACCCCAATGCCGTCCCTCTGCTGGAGGAGTCTGGGAGGAAATCAATAGAGTCATTCTTCTTGTGTCCCTAGAGGGGCTAAACACAAGGCCAAGAAAACCAGCCGGTCATACTGAACTGACCGATGGTGGACAAGAACTTCATCAGTGTTAAAGCAATAGTTCAGCCGGAAAACTAATTTACACAGCTTTCCCTGAATGTAGCCCAGGAATCAATCGGCCTCGACGTGTTTGATTCTTTAGCTTCACATTGCAGCCGCAGATCTACAGCATTGCTGTATGCATTGATTTCTGAAGTGAAAAGACATAAACACGTCTACAGCAAACTGTTTAAAAAATATGCTTTTCTGCCAGCGTTTATACACAGTTACCTTATCTGTGATTAACCTGGCAGTAGCCAGAGCTTGCAAAAGCTTTTCATAGCCAGCTTACAGTCTGTCTTTCTTATTTTAGAAATTTTGGCCCACTTTTCATTGCAGAACACATACACTCACTGGCCACTTTATTAGGTTGTTCAGTTGCTTGTTAACACAAATAGCTAATCAGCCAATCACATGGCAGCAACTCAATGCATTTAGGCATGTAGAGGTGGTCAAGACAACTTGCTGAAGCGCAGACCGAGCATCAGAACGGGGAAGAAAGGGGATTTAAGGGACTTTGACCGTGGCGTGGTTGTTGGTGCCAGACGGGCTGGTCTGAGTATCAGAAACTGCTGATCTACTGGGATTTTCACACACAACCATCTCTAGGGTTTACAGAGAACGGTCCGAAAAAGAGGAAATATCCAGTGAGCGGCAGTTGTGTGGACGAAAATGCCTTGTTGATGTGAGAGGTCAGAGGAGAATGGGCAGACTGGTTTGAGATCATAGAAAGGCAACAGTAACTCAAATAACCAACCAAAATCTCTGAGGAACGTTTCCAACACCTTGTTGAAAGTCTGAAAGAATTAAGGCAGTTCTGAAGGCAAAAGGGGTCCAGCCTTCTACTAGCAAGGTGTACCTAATAAAATGGCCGGTGAGTGTAATTCTGCGTTATTTGCTTAAGATCAAACCCACTCCCCTCCTGAGCTCACAGAAGCTTGAAGACTTTGTGTGAAACAGTGACATGTTTTGTAACGAAATCTGTTTTTGAGGTGAGAAAGTAAAATTTCATGTCTGGACAAAAAGGGGAATTCCCCTGATTCTTCCAAAATTCTGCCATAGTTCAGTGTGTGTGATGTAATCAGAGCAGTTCAGAGTGGGTTTGGTATGAAATGGTTCAGACGTCTTTACAGTGGTGGTGATAGAATCCAGTCGTCGTCATGACTACAACACAGCTATAGGCATTTTATTTACCATCCAGAACCACCAGAGAACCTACATGAGTCTTCTGAGCTTATATGGAATGTTGATGATGGAAAATCTGGAATAATCAGTTTTCTTTGGGGACTATTTTGCCACACAGCACCCTGCATGTCTCCCTCCACCATAAATGGAGTTGAAGTTCTCTAAACTATCATAAAACAGCGTCTCAGTCATCAGGCAGTGAATTCAGAACCATTTCATGTAGGAACTTTCTGTGAGGAGCTTTTAGAGGGGGACGTCTGGTTCCTACCACCACCACTGTGAACAGCTCTGACTCTAGAACAGAGCATTTCACACCAAACCACTCTGAACCGCTCTGTTTACATCTTAACCAATTTTTAAACATTTCTACATAATTAAATGGTAGAGTTCCCCTGTAAAGCTTGATTAGTGTTCATTGACGCTGGTTAATGTTCTAACACATCTGCTCTTAGTCAGCACTTTCTCTAGTTTAATTAGACGTGTTGAACTTATTCTAGTTTCAAACAAACATGCAAAATCTAATATGTCATAGCTTGCAAAAGGTTTTTACAGCCAGCTAAGAGTCTTTCTAGTCTTACTTTAGGAATTTTGGCCCACTCTTTCTCGAAAAATGCTGCTACTTCTGCCATATCTGTTTAACATCTACCCACAGATTTTCAGGAGGCTGTGAGAGACATTAAGAGCTTTAACTTGTGCATCTTCAAGTAGCTCATAGTGGAGTTTGAGGTATGTTTAGGATCATTGTCCTGTTATAGGTGCCCAGTGATGCTCTCTCCACATGTATGATTTCAGCTGATTTCCGAATTTAGACTAATATCCTTTTCCCCTGAGTGACCCTATACCATAATAATATTTATTTTATTAACACTAATTCCATCTCGCCACTACCAAAACAATCAGAGCTCTACCCAACTTGTTCCCGAGTGTCTCAGTAATGACGGTTTCAGTAGTCATTTGTGTATTTTCAAGCACAGGGGTGGATGATGCTATTGGCAAAATTTCATATCATGATATTTCCACCATTCATTCTACATACGAAATATTTTGATACACATAAAAGACTAATAGTGCCATATTTTTTAAAAACTGCCATAACACAGTGATTCTTATTCAGCATTTCAGACACCAAACTCCAATAAATCAAACTAAACTAAATCTCTAATGAAACATGCAGTGGGTCAGTGATGAGTATTGATGATATCATGTTATGACCAGAAAAGCATATATTCATTACAATTACAAAAATCATGATAATCATAAAATACTGTCATATTGCCCACCTCTATTCAAGGGCTATTCATTACTATCGCTTTTACAACTGCTTTTGATTTCCTTAGTCTCTGACTTGCCTCAGGCTTTGTGGTCTGAGCCCCCCAAGGCCCCTCACAGTCAGTCAGTCCTGGCCCCACTGGCCCGGTCACACAGTCATCCCTGATCATTTCTGTTTATAACTGGAAACTAAATAAATGAAGGCGGGTCTCTGACTTTTACACTGTACTGTGTGTTACATGAGTTATTCTGCTGAACTGGTTCCGAGTCTGAGCTGAAACACATTTGTGATTTTAGCTGATCTTGGACTTTAGACTAAAACCCTTCTGCTCTGAGTGACTCTAAACCTTAATTATGATTATTTTATTAAAACTAAACATTGAGCATTCCAAATAAGTCCTATCTCGACCAAACTGGACCAAATGTGTCAGTAGTGACCGTTTCAGCTCATTTTGAGCTCAGAAACTCAGCTATGAACAGCTGTTCACACCGAAAATCACCATATTTTACATTAAAACACTAAAAAGGGCTGAACTTCAGAAAATATGGCGATTCTTAAAAGTTCCTCACTGACTTTCAGACTTTGGGACACATTTACTTCAAAGCAGTGGGATCTAACTGCTCACCATGTGGCCATGAGGGACAGGGATGCAGCCTCATTGCAAGTGAAAAGTGAAGTGAAGTTGAAAGATTTAGGTTTTAAAGAAATTAAAAAGACATTTTTAAAACAAAATAGTTATTTTCACAAGTGCAAATTTAGAGTTTGGGTGTTACCATGGAGGCAATAATGCTGGGTGCATTTGATGGAGTGTAAGAGCTGAGCAGCAGAGGTGAGGCCAGAGATATTCATAATGAAGAGTAAGAACAAAGAAAACCAGGCAAAAATAAAACACATAAACAAACACAGAGGAAGACCAAATTAACTCAGCAAATTTTCTATAAGACAAATATAAACTAGAGGGACAAGGGACAAACAAAGTCATGTAAGCAAGGTAGGACAAAACACCTGAGCAAATACAGGTGAAGTGGACTCTAAAATGCCACTGAGTCGAGTCAGCAGTATGGAATGCATAGATTTACACTGAACACTGACCATCTCTCCACAGCTCTGCTGGAGCCAACACAGTCAGGGAGATTCACAGAGTGAAACAAGGTCATATGAATTATTTAATATCTACAGTTAATTATTCACTATCTATTATGGATTATTTAATAATTTCTTTGAACTGTTCAATTAACTATTCTTGAACTAGCAACAATTTAGTACCTAGTATGAATTATTCAGCATCTACTATGAATAATTCAATATCTACTATGAATTATTCAGCACCTATTATGAATTATTCAGTATCTACTATGACTTATTCACATCTACTATGAATTATTCAGTATCTCCTATGAATTATTCAATGTCTACTATAAATTATTCAATCTGTATTATGATTTGATCATTATATGCTATGAATTATTCAGCATCTACTATGAATTATTTGATATCTACTATGAATTATTCAATATCTATTATGATTTATTCAGTATCTACTGTAATATTGATGAACTCCTTTTGAATTATTCAGTATCTCCCTGAGTTATTCAATATATACAATTAATTATTCATTAACTCTCAATTATTCAGGACCTATTATGAATTATTCAGTAACTACTTTGAAATATATAAAGTGGTGCTTGAACATTTGTGAACCCTTCATAATTTTCCAGATTCCTGCATAAATTTGACCTAAAACTTCATCAGATTTTTTCTAAAAGTAGAAAAGGAGCACCAAATTAAACAAATGAGACAAAAATAGTAGACTTCGTCCAATATAGAAATGATCAAATATTACATAATATGACAACATTACAGATATTCTGAGTAACTACAATGAATTATTCAGTATATATACCTTCAGCTATTCAGTGACTCCTAGGAAATAAATGTGTAAGTACTTCTGCCACCAGAATTATCCAGAATTCTGAAAAGTGCTTATTATTTTTTTTTTCTAAGTTCTGTCATTATCAGAGTGAGGAGATGAACTGTGGACCCCTTAGAGTTCAACTCACTTTTTTTTTAATAAAGAACTCTTGTTTGGGTGGGAAAAAGCCCCTGGGGACAAACCTGCAGTCACAGTAAAGCCCAGCTGGACTGAGTTTCCACATTAAAGGCGATTCTCCGCTGAAAATCCACTTTAGTTCTGAACTTTGGTTCATGTGAGTGGAAAAAGCAGCTGCACCGTCACCGACACCCTCAGGCCGACTTCACACAGTCAAACTTTGATAAAACTACTTGCAGGTTGGAAGTTTTATGAAATAATTTTGCATCACTTGACAATTATTGTTGAAAATAAATAAATAAATAAATAAATAAATAAATAAATAAATAAAGCTGCCTACAGCACACTCAGTTATTCCACACATTCACAAGATTAGTAGCGAGAATGCTTCTGCTGATAAATATCATTTACAACCTGCTTGTTAAGACAATATTTGCATCTTTGTGGCGTTTTTATGTTAAGACACAAAGAAATTCATAAATTGCAACACAGCCACCATAAAAGTTAATGCTAATGCAAATATCTAGTGAATTAGGCTAACTGGTTCAGCAAAGAAGCAACATTTATTCCCTTTTTATCCTGAATGTAACAGTTGAAATTATCCAGATGAAATGGTTCACATCATTATCTACACCAGGGGTCTTTCATTAAAACTCCATAAGGTCCAGTTACAGATCTACAGGTACCAATGTCCTCAAGCGAACGTCCAGAACATCATAATGTCTAACTTGTATCATGACTCAGTTCCATATACTGTTTACTGACGTAGCCAAGTAGGAATATCAACATCTTATACAGTCGACAACTGAATATCAGATCAAATAAAGTCCAGTTCAGTCACATTTTATTAACATTTAAGGTCACTTTTCTCTTTTTAGATCACGTCATGTGAAATAACTTCCCTCTGACTCACTTTCTTCTCTGACTGCTGTTTCTCGCCTCATCCCTTCCCTGTGTGGTGCCACTCACTCGAGTCTCAGTGCTCATTGTAATGCATAGATCTGATTGGCTGAGTTGTATCACGTATGATATTTACAACGCATGCGATTGCTCTGCGTGTCTCCCGGGCATAAAGCTACCATAAAGGGTTGGGGCAGTCATGGGCTGGAGGTTAGGGAACTAGTTCCGATCCCCTGAGCTGACAGTACATGACTGAAGTGCCCTTGAGCAAGACACCTGACCCCCAACTGCTCCCCGGGCGCTGCGGATAGGGCTGCCCACGACTCCGGGAAAGTGTGCTCACTGCCCCCTAGTGTGTGTGTTCACTAGTGTGTATGTGGTGTTTCACTGCACGGATGGGTTTTAAATGTGGAGGTAAAATTTCCCCGTTGTCGGACTAATAAGGGTCTCGTAATCTTAATCATAATAGTAGCAACCTGTCGAAATGAAATAATTCTCCATAGTTTACCAGTTATAGGTCCAGGTCCACATAGGACAGCGTCTGGTTCTGGACTCGGACTGTGGTCCACCTATTAGTGACCTTTGATCTACACCCTTAAAAAAGATGGTTCTTCAAGGGTTCTTTAGTAAGTTGGTTCTTTGGAGTGTTCAATGGAATACTCAAGAAACACTCACACACACACTTATTAAGCCACTTCTCCCTCAGGATAACAGGGGGGTGCCGGAGCCTATCCCAGCGGTCATTGGGCGGAAGGCAGGATACACCCTGGACAGGTCACCAGTCCATCACAGGGCAGACAGACAGACACATTCACACACACCCAGGGGCAATTTAACATGTCCAACTGGCCTAACTGCATGTCTTTAGACTGGGGGAGGAAACTGGAGAACCCGGAGGAAACCCACACAGGCACAGGGAGAACATGCAAATCCACTCAAAGGAACACTTTGCATGATTAATGGGCTCTTTGCATTGCAAGAGGGGTCTTCAGATTGATGGGGAATGCATTGTAGATGGTTCTATACAGAATCTGTTTAAAACGACTTCTATATAGCATTGAAAAGGGTTCTTCTATTGTTATGATGTCAAGCTTGTTACAATAGAAGAAGATTTTTAGAACCCTTTTCAAAAAGGTTCTATATAGAACCATATAAAACACATTCTCCATCAATCTGAAGAACCCTTCAGATTGGGGGTTCTTCAGGGTTCTTCTATTGTTATGATGTCAAGCTCGTTACAATAGAAGAAGATTTTTAGAAGCCTTTTCAAAAAGGTTCTATATAGAACCATATAAAACACATTCTCCATCCATCTGAAGAACCCTTTCCCTATGGAACCCTTTTCCTATGGAAAGAACTCTTTAATCATGCGAAGGATTCTTTGAGTGTTTATGGTGCAATATACAACTATTATCTGTACTAAAGAACCATTGAAGAACCATCTTTTTTAAGAGTGCACTGCATTTTTTATTGGCTGTTCCAGAAAAATATTTTCCCAATGTTAAAAAAGTTGCGGCAAGAGTTCCGTGCATGGTGGAAGGGTTCTTCAGACTGATGAAGAATGGGGTTTATATGATTCTATATAGAACTGTTTTGAAAAGGGTTCTATATGGCACCAAAAAGGGTTTGTCTATTGTTACAAGCTTCACTCTGAAGAACCACTTCACCATGCAAAGAACCTTTTAAGCATGCAAAGGGTTCTTTTCTTTACTAAAGAACCCTTGAGGAACCATCCTTTATTATAATACTTGGGATTCAGCCAGTCAGGGACTTCTGAAGGTGTTAATTAGCCAGAGCAGGTGTGTCTGTGGCAGATTGTGTTTGGAACCAAGCTCTGCAGGAAGGTAGATCTCCAGGACCAGAGTTGGTGACCACTGCTGTGGTCACTTGTCCAACTTGGAGAAAAGCTAATTCTGTCTGTTTCGAAGGTTTAGAGCCGAAGAACACACCTCACAAACACTACAACCTGAACCTGAAAGGAGTTTTTCTTCCAACAGCAACAACATTTCAGTTTCAGAGCATTCATTGATCATCTCAGCCTTTTGTGTCGCCTCAAAACTCTGCTGAGATGTTCAGAGATGTAGTCAGGTTTCAGGCCTTTGTGGTTTCTAGTGTGTGACCCTAAAAATAGGAAGATTCATTGACAGAAAGTGAGAAATGTTAAAGCTCTTTGTTTTCATCCGTTGAATAATGGACTCTCACCAGGGAGAGCAGACCATAAATGCAGCATCTAAAAATGCCATCTTTGATGATGATCAATAGGATTATATCAGGAATTAAACAAAAAAACTTTCCAAATACCTGATTCTTGGCCTTAATGAATATAAAAAGCTCTGCCTGAGAGCTTCGAGCACTTTGTTATCATAAAACCTCACTAATAAAGCTTCAAATTAAAGTTAATTAAGCATATGAAACTCATTAGCTTTTATCACAGGATCATCCCCTGCTCACACTGATAAAGCAGAGGAGCGTGAACCATGCGGCCAAAATAAGGGAAACAAATGAGGCTTCGTGAACTCATTTATTTATTGAGATCTTCATTTAAAAGTCCAAAAATAGCTGATACACTCCGTCACATAGAGCATGGCAGAGCTGTGTTTATCACGGATGGTATTAGTCACATACACACAGACACATAAACTGTGTATCACTGCTGTGGGCAGAAAACCCTGCATCTCCACTTTTGTCATTTTTTTTAGTTTTTAAATAAATTGAAAGTGCTTGTTTTCCTCCACATTCTGTGTAAATTTCATGATGAATGGACCAATAGAAACAGCCCAAAATGACCTGGTTCCATTGACTTACATCAAAATTAAAGTGAGTTTTTTCCTTCTCCTGTAAAGTTACCATTGTGGAGATACGAGGTTTTCATCCGACAACAGCAATATACTATACTACATACAGGACTGTGCAAAAGTCAGAGACCTTTAATCTTATTCATCCAGTCAAAATAGTATTTAAGTACAAGTTTATAAATTTTTCAGCATCAGAAAAATGCAGGAAATGCATGTTTAATAGAAAGAAGCCTCAGCAGCTCAATCTACTCTCAGCTGTGTTCAGTCAGTGAATCTCTCTTTCCCTTCATTCCAGCTTCCGTTCTTCTCAGGAGACTCACTTTCAGCTGTTTGATGTGTCCGTCTCCTTTTCTCAGTGAGGTTCTTCTTGATCAGCTACACGTCCTTTCAGACCCACGGCGCTGAGTGGTCTTCTCACAGTGGAAGGATGGACAGAAACACCTGTGGATGTTTTCAGATCTGAAGCAGCTTGATTTTCCCCTCTCTCTCAGAGATCAAAGCTTTAAGTGCTGTTTATCTGATGGGGCAGTTTTGGGGTCGACCAGGTCTTCCAGGTGCTTGGTAGGAGCCACATTTTCTCCGTATCTTTAGAAACTGCCTTCCAGATGATATGTTTTCCCATCTTGATTGATACAGATTTTCAGCTGCTCAGCAGTTCAGAGGCTCATTTGTCATATTTTTCATTTAATAATGCGCCAGATGTTCTCAGTGGGTGACAGATCTGGACTTCAGGCAGGTCAGTTTAGCTCCTGGACTCTATTAACGCTGCTATAATACATGCAGAATGTGGTTTGACATCGTCTTACTGAAATAATCAAGGCCTTCCCTGAAAAAGACGTCGTCTGGACGGCAGCATTTTGCCAAAACATGTTTATATCGTTCAGCATTAATGGGGCCTTCACAGATGAGCACATCACCCATGCCATGTGCACTAATGTCCCCCTAAACCGTCATGAATACTGGCTTTTGAACTGTGCACTGATAACAAGCTGAGTGGTCTTTAGTTTTGATGCCTACCAGCTGTTCCAGGTGGTTGTTAGGGGTCACATTTTCTGTGTATCTTTAGAAACTCCTGTTTTTTTCCACTTTGACTTTCTCCATCCTCATGCAGGTGGATTATCTCATATCTAATCTCCTCTGAAACATCTCCTGAAAAGTGAATAACTTGTACTTAATGGCAGGGACGGATAATGGTCTGATGGGCTTTTCTTTCTTTGCTTTTCTCCTGGAAGCACTGCTTAAATAGCCATTAAAGCAGGGACGGATTTGTGACTGGGCCAGTGACTAACTGTGAGGGGCCTCAGGGGGGCTCAGACCACAAAGGCGGAGGCAACTGCAAGACTCAGGCAAATGCATGGCAGATATAAAAATGAGATGAATAAATAGCCCTTGAATAGAGGTGGAATATATGATGACCCTTATGATGCATTATTGATACTGTTCTCCATGCTAAAACACATTGAGTGCATTCGGTCACACAGCTGAAAATACCAGAGGCCACACAGAGCCTCTGACTGGATACAAAACATAGTGTTCTTTGTTTGTAGTCACATTTTGTTTTCATTGGCCATGTTCATGAAAAGAATGCTGCTCCTCAGCAAGTGAGAGGACTAATTAGACATGAGCAATATGGCAAAAATGTAATATTGAGATATGTCAAGAAATTTTTATGATACACAATGTGCCACAATATTTATTTTTTTGAGAAATTTGATCAGATGCAACAGACAAAAAAGAACCAGTAGAGCTGCATTTACTTTCCAAAAAAGTTGGGACGCTGTGTAGAATGTAAATAAAAATAGGATGCAATTATATGCAAATCATGTTAAAGACCACATATCAAATGTTGATATTGAGAACCTTTATTATGTTTTGAAACATATTTGCCCATTTTGAATTTCATGACTTCAACATGTTACAAAAAAGCAGGCAAGTCAGTTTAGCACCTGGACCCTTTTAATATGGAGCCATGCTGCTGTAATACATGCTGAATATGGTTTGACTTCGTCTTACTGAAATAATCAAAACTGAAAAAGACGTCGTCTGGATGGCAGCATATGTTGCCAAAACATGTTTATATCATTCAGCTTTAATGGTGTCTGCACAGATGAGCACGTCACCCATGCCATGTGCACTGATGCCCCCCCCTAAACCATCATGAATACTGGCCCCATACACACCTGATAGGTAGGCTATTCCATGAATGAATTGTTAATCTCCGGTGAATATACATCAAATCTTAATTTACAATATCACATCCAGACTAATAAAAAAGAGAAGTAGACTCAGAGAAGTGAGGAGTAAGAAAAATGGTTAATGTTTCTCTTTACACATTTTGTTCAGACTGTTTTACACCAATCCAGTAGGTGGCGGTAATTCCCACATTTCTGTTGTTAGCTAGTGGAAAGAATAAGAATCAGGGGATTAAGTTACTTGAGAAAATGGGTAAAAAAGAAGACAAGGAGCGAAAACGGAAGAAATCGGCAGCAACATTGACAGCAACAAAAGGGCCTAACTGTTGAGTTCAATGTTGTTTGTGTTCTCTGTAGAACCAGAAAAGAGCTTTCAAACAGCATCAAAACCATCTGTTTGTAATTTAAATGGACATAATCAAGGTTGAATGTGTAGTGCCCTACCCTCTTACTTAAAACATTCTTAGTCCATTTCTCCCTTTATATTAGTGCCAGATTCATGCAAATGCAGTTCTGGGGTTCTACATTGCCACTAAAAATGCACAAAGTTTGATGAAAATCTGTGTCGGTTGAGTTCCAAAGTGTCCGATTTCCCGTAAAATGACCCTAAAGGAGAGGAAAAACAGACAGACAGTGAAGGCAAGACCCAATTAAAAAAATAAAGAAGGCGAGATACAAAAGATGGAGAGGAAAAATAGACAGACAATGAAGAAAAGCAACAGAGACAGACAGCAACAGAGATACAGAGGAGGGAGAGCAACAACAGACCTAGGTGAGCAACAGAGAGAGACAATGAAGTCCCAGCACAGTTGTAGGAAGATTTGAATAAGACGGAACACTTCAATTTATATCATTATTAATTTGTTTAAGTTTTAATGACCATACCGATAGTGTACCTCATGAAGTAATTCTTATCTATTTATGTCAACAGTAGAGAGACAGGCAATAAAGGACAGCAACATCAGAGACAGACAATGGAGGGCAGCAACAGAGACAATGGAACAAAGCAACAGACAACTGAGGTGAGCAACAGAGACAGACAATGAAGTCACATCACAGATGTAGGAAGTTTGAGTAACACTTACATTTATATCAAGTTTATGTTAACAGTGGGGAGCAACAGATGAACAAATAAGGACAGCAACAACAGACTCACAACAAACTTATAATGGATAAAATATGTCTAATTAAAAGGTTTGAAGTGTGCTCGTGTATTTAGTGGGCATTGGAGTAGAGAGCCAAATGAAGTCCACTTTTGGGGGAAAAAGATCCCCCCCATCACAATGCTGGCTACGGGCCTGCAGTCCGTTTTAAAATGAGCTCAGGCCCAGAGAAGGTGGCAGCGTTTCTGGATCCTGTTTATTTTTGGCTTCTTCTTTGTGTTTAAGAGCTTTAATTTGCACTTGTGTGCGTGCAGTGCTCATTTCACTCTGTTGGACATCTGCGTTACACCGAAGGGAGGAAAAAATGGCTGGAAAGGAGCCGCAGTACCATGTCACTTCAGTTGGAGTCAATGAGCAAGAGAGTCTGTGTACAGCAGAGAGAGATGTATGTATGTATGTATGTATGTATGTATGTATGCATAGATAGATAGATAGATAGATAGATAGATAGATAGATAGATAGATAGATAGATAAAACCTATATAAGAGGCAACCATTACTTACATTGTGTCTGAAATGTTATTAAAATATATCCCTAAAATTTCAAAAACCACCCCTGTCTACTTCTTAAACAGACACATATTTAAAGATCTCTAAATGCTGAAACTACCCAACATCACTCATTCTGTCTGTGACATTAGGTAAGGTAGGTTAGCTAGCGTTAGCAACACTGGGAACCAGCTAACGATTTACCTTCATAATCAAAAATAAACTGCTCAAAAAAGAATTTATATCCCTTATCGAGTTTTGCACAATTGTTGCTCGATGGATCTTCCACAGTTCTGACCACTGCTGCCTAAAGCACAGGAGTTCAACCAAAGATGATGAATATTGAAATGTAGCCAAATTCGTGGCGGAGTGGCGTGGAAACCGGAAATAAGTATCTCCCCCGGAACTCGACCGTTCCTCTGTGCGTGAAAAATGCTTATCGGTCATAACACAATGACAAATTAGGCCATGTTTTTTCACAGTGCCATGGTAATGTTTGCGCAGTGAGTGAGAACATCTGTGTAGATTTTCTCATAATTGCTCGAAGGGGCCCCCTAGTGGCTCGGGCCCCTGGACATGCCCCCATAGATCCCATAGGATGATACAGGCAGATATTTTTACTGAGGTGGGGAAATCATAAGTCATGGGCTTAGAATTATTAGGGTTCTCTCTTACATGTTTGTCGAAATTGATTTATATGCATACAGTTAATCATTTAATGCTGATTTATTAACTGTATTCAGTAAAACTTCCTTCTTAACAATAACACGCTGTGCTAAATGTAGATCGTGGAATAATGGCTTTTACACCTAAATAGTGCTTCATGTGTTGAATAGAAAGCCATTTATATTCAGTCATTAGCTTCACAACTGTCTATCCAACATTTACAGCTCTATTTGGGTGCAGGCGCCAGGGTTTTATGGCCTATGCAGTGCACTTTATAGGCAATAGTGTGCATTTGAGGCTCAGCCTAAGATCCAGCCACACTTATGCTGCATTGGAGTGGTGTCGGAAATTGGGAAATGCAGATTGTTTTCCTGTCATGAATTATACAGCTGTACTTACAACTGGTAAACATGGGACTAGATGATCCATGTGATGTATAACATGACCTATAATCATTTACATGAATGAACACACTGAACTTCCACTGAATGTGAAAAAAATATATACCTGGCATTAGATCTGTGTGTTTCTAATACTGTAAAGACTGTATGGCTTCACACGCACTGAACTTGAGTGACGTCCTATTCTTAATCCATAGGGTTAACGACGTAAAGGCCTGGCTCACAGTCTCTGCACTAATTCATCCCAAAGGTGTTCTGTCGGGTTGAGGTCAGGACTCTGTGCAGGCCAGTCAAGTTCTTCCACACCAAACTGGCTCATCCATGTCTTTATGGACCTGCTTTGCGCTCTGGTGCGCAGTCATGTTGGAACAGGAAGGGGCCGTCCCCAAACTGTTGGGAGCATGAAATTGTCCAAAATCTCTTGGTGCTGAAGCTTTAAGAGTTCCTTTTACTGGAACTAAGGAACCGAGCCCAACTCCTGAAAAACAACCCCACACCATAATCCCCCCTCCACCAAACTTTAGACAAGTACCGTTCTCCTGGCAACTGCCAAAGCCAGACTCGTCCATCGGATTTCCAGATGGAGAAGTGTGATTGGTCACTCCAGAGAACTCATCTCCACTGCTCTAGAGTCCAGTGGTGGCGCTTTACACCACTGCATTCCACGCTTTGCATTGTGCTTGGTGATGTAAGGCTAGGATGCAGCTGCTCGGCCATGAAAACCCATTCCATGAAGCTCTCTACACTGTTCTTGAGCTGATCTGAAGGACACATGAAGTTTGGAGGTCTGTAGTGATTGACTCTGCAGAAAGTCGGTGACCTCTGTGCACTATCCACCTCAGCATCCGCTGATCCCGCTCTGTCATTTTACGTGGCCGACCACTTCGTAGCTGAGTTGCTGTCGTTCCCGATCGCTTCCACTTTGTTATAATACCAATGACAGTTGACTGTGGAATATTTATTAGTGAGGAAATTTCACGACTGGACTTGTTGCACAGATGGCGTCTGATCACGGTACCACGCTGGAACTCACTGAGCTCCTGAGAGCGACGCATTCTTTCACTAATGTCTGTAGAAGCAGTCTGCAGGCCTAGGGGCTTGGTTTTATACACCTGTGGCCATGGAAGTGACTGGAACACCTGAATTCAATGATTTGGATGGGTGAGTGAACACTTTTGGCAATATAGTGCATGTAGATCCAGATCTCCATGCCTTTTTTCCATGTAGTGTGCATATCTACAAACAAGTAGATATGCAAACAAGTTGACCCGGTAGTCAACCAACACTCACATAGGAAAGCCAGAATCGGCCCAAAACTGTTTGCCATCTGGGTGGTGGCCAGCTAACCCTGCTAAATTATCATCTCTACAAAACTGGGGTGGATTCAAGGACCAGTGTTTCATCAGTTAATATCTTTTGAGGCTGTTTGGTGCTTGAAAGCAAAATACAAGAGTTGGCTAACTGTTCCTTATGTAGCTGGTGGTAGCTAGCCAGCTGGCTAAGAAATATCCTGCAGAGCAGCAAACTAGAAACCATATAGCCAGATATATTATCCAGCTAAAATAATGTCATAAAAGTACATTTCAAGCATTTCATTTCAGAAACACAGCACAAATAGGAGAGTGTGAGAGAGAGAGAGAGAGAGAGAGAGAGAGAGAGAGAGAGAGAGAGAGAGAGCACAGCTAAGATGTACTACATGATTATTAACGAACATGTTGGAGCCTATACATGTATGAATAATGCATATAGTATGAAATAGTTTCTCATACTGTACGATAGATTTATGGTATGAAGCCAACCTGCTGTGATGGTTGTTTCTACATATTCCTTCATAAAGCTACTCTGGACATATTGTGATCAATATAGGCTCATGATATAGATGTCAGCTCCTGAGACCTGCCCAATCTGAAAATAAAACCAATGTAAAACAGTGTCCTACACTGTATTACACTGAAGCAGCTACATTTCAGGAACTGTCGTTATTTATGGTTATAAAGTTTGGGTTTATTGACAGGTAGAAATTTATCAGAGCTCTCAGAATTAAAGGTCCTGTGAGCATTTGGTGCATTTCAGAATAGGTTATTTCCAAATATCCCATGATTTTAATGTTCAGGGCTGAAAGGTATCTGAAGATGATGAGTGTGTCAGGATGTGAAGGGTGGGCAAGAGTTAATGATATAATTATAATAACAAAGCTTATCATTTGTAATTGAAGTGAGTTGCTTGCTGGAGTCTCCCGTAACTGTAACAGAAATATTCTCTGGCTATTTTGTGTCCATCAGCTTCAGATTCAGTCTGACGTCTCCTTCTCCTTCTGAGGGTCAGAGAGCTGTGTGTGTGTGTGTGCTCACTATAATTAGGCAGGAAGGTGTGTGTGTGTGTGTGTGTGTGTGTGTGTGTGTGTGTGTGTGTGTGTGTCTGTGTGTGTGTGTGTGTTAAGAATGCATGAGTTGCTCTGTGACATTTCAGCATCTCCGAGTTCAGTCCCTGTGCAGAATTTGGGCAGGTTAGAGTAATCAGCCTCCTCCTGCTTTCAGCACTGCTGATCTCAATCTCACATTCAGGTCACTTCACTGTTTATACCATTAATGCCATTTATATCCCACCCCACAGCCATTACCTTCACTGTTTATTCCATTAATACCATTTATACCCCACCCCACAGCCATTCACTTCACTGTTTATACCATAAATACCATTTATAACCTACCCACAGCCATTCACTTCACTGTTTATACCATTAATACCATTTATATCCCACCCCACAGCCATTCACTTCACTGTTTATACCATTAATACCATTTATAACCTACCCACAGCCATTCACTTCACTGTTTATACCATTAATGCCATTCATACCCCACCCCACAGCCATTCACTTCACTGTTTATACCATTAATACCATTTATAACCTACCCACAGCCATTCACTTCACTGTTTATACCATTAATGCCATTTATATCCCACCCCACAGCCATTCACTTCACTGTTTATACCATTAATACCATTTATAACCTACCCACAGCCATTCACTTCACTGTTTATACCATTAATACCATTTATACCCCACCCCACAGCCATTCACTTCACTGTTTATACCATTAATACCATTTATAACCTACCCACAGCCATTCACTTCACTGTTTATACCATTAATACCATTTATAACCTACCCACAGCCATTCACTTCACTGTTTATACCATTAATACCATTTATAACCTACCCACAGCCATTCACTTCACTGTTTATTCCATTAATACCATTTACACCCCACCCCACAGCCATTCACTTCACTGTTTATACCATTAATGCCATTCATACCCCACCCCACAGCCATTCACTTCACTGTTTATACCATTAATACCATTTATAACCTACCCACAGCCATTCACTTCACTGTTTATACCATTAATACCATTTATAACCTACCCACAGCCATTCACTTCACTGTTGTGTATACTGAAATCTCAGATTTCACTTATGATTGTTATACTTCTTTAAGAATCATATTCAATGCATCATTCCAAATCCCATCACAATTCAATTTGCTTACATTTCTTTACAAAATTATGAAATATTATCATGATAGAACTTTGATTCGTTAAGATTTCATCCAGTGCATTGTATCTAATTTTTTAATTTGTATTTTTTTAGGAATCTATTCAATGCATCATGGAATCTTAAATTTCATCACAGTTGATTCAGTTTGATTCAGTTTGATTTACTCTTCAGACACCAATTCATTATAATGATTCTTTTCAAGTTTCACAATCCAGTTTGATAGTGATTCTTAATCAAATGATTAAATAATGTATGAAATCTCAAATTTCACCATGATTTGACTGCATTATGTTTCTTTAGGAATCGACTCGGTGCATTATGGAATCCCCAAGTTTTTTTTTCCTATAATTCAATTCGTCCATGATTACGAATCAAGTGCATGATGGAATCTCAAATGCCATCATGATTTTATTTAGTTATGATTCTTTTTGAATGTCATTCAAAACATTTTGTACCAAGACAATGTTTATGAAGTCTTATTTCTCTCAATTCAGTTTGATTGCAGTTCTTCATGAAATGATTCAGTGAATCATAGAAGCTCATCAATACCTTCCCCGAATCAACGCAGTTTAAATGGAAGCTTTCAAACTGATGCACTGAACTGTACGGAGGCACTTTTGCAGTCTGTATTTCAACTGTTGCAGCTCAGTGTTTGTGTGTAGTGTAGAAGTGCCTAATATACTGTAAGTCACTGGCACAATTACAGTGTGCACAAAAAGAGGCGGGAGAAAAAAGCAGTGGATTATATATGTGCACTCACACATGTTAATAAGGTAGGAGTAATCCCTCAAAGATAAATGTGGCTTTTAATTGGTTTTCTGATGAAAGTGTAATCCATTTTTAAACCAGCCTGAAAGCAGCGGCGTCCGTGATACGGCCCGATCAAATTAAAATCGGAGGTACGTGTATAAATATTCATTCGCGCCGTGGTGGCCCCTCCACATGAAGGTGAAGGAAGGAGATCGGTTTGTTCTCCTGCTGTAAGGAGGGAAAAAAACAGATGGAGAAGAGTGATCTGCATGCCAGGAGAGGACGTCATGCGGCTCAGGAGATGTAGGCTATTGTAAAATCTTTTATTCACCCTAAAAAGCCGCGGAACGTCAGAACTGTCCAAAGTGGAGTGAATGTGTGTGTGCACCGGACCTGAAAACCAATCAAGCGAGCATCCATGAAGTGCACGGTCTGCAGCGCCGGCGCGCAGGTGGAAACCTTCCTGAAAGACGACTTCTGAGGAAATCTCGCAGGCAGAGGGGAAACCGGCTCTTCGTCACTCCGAGAAACCTGGGGACACTCGGCGCCACACAGGCAATAATTGATTTTTGCTGCTATAGCACACTTGATTCAGCTCGTTAGCCGATCTTCAAAGGGTTCATCACACTAAATCAGGTGTAAAATAAGAGGGAAACAGGGATGAAGTGATAACATACATGAATATATTTTAAACTTCAAAACAAACTATAATGTACGATAAAATAAGCAGGTTTGGATCTCTGATGGGTCTCTGGCCCTAACAGGTATATAGTAATAGATCTAAGACACAAACAGGTCTATGATGCTTCAAAGGCCTAAAATACTAATAAGTCAATGGAGCTAATTGGATTTTAGGCCTTTTTTAGGTAAAAAAGGTCTAACTTGTTTATTGCACAAAGGGGTCTGTGGCATTAATGGGTACATGACACCAGCAGGTCTGTTGTACTAATGGGTCTATGAAACTAAACTGTTTATTAAGCCAATCAATCTATGGAACTAAAGACGTATTGCACTAACTGGTCTATGAAACTAAATGGTTCAATTAACCCATGGGTGTATAGCACTAATATATCTGTGACAGTAATAGGTTCATGGCACTAACAAATCTGTGGAATGAGCAGGTTTTATGGAACTAGCTGGTCTATGGCAGTAATAGGTTTAAGGTGCTAATGATTGCAATGGGTTCATGGTGCTAACATGCCTGTGGAATGAGCAGGTTTATAGAACTAACTGGTCTGCAGTGGTAAAAGGTTTAAGGTGCTAATGACTCTAATGGGTTCCTGGTGCTTATGGGTCTATGGCACCAATAGAACTGAGACAGTGATGGGTTCATGGCACTAACATGCCTGTGGAGTGAATAGGTTTATAGAACTAACTGGTCTGCAGTGGTAAAAGGCTTAAGGTGCTAATGACTCTAATGGGTTCCTGGTGCTTATGGGTCTATGGCACTAATAGAACTGTGACAGTGATGGGTTCATGGTGCTAACATGCCTGTGGAATGAGCAGGTTTATAGAACTAACTGGTCTGCAGTGGTAAAAGGCTTAAGGTGCTAATGACTCTAATGGGTTCCTGGTGCTTATGGGTCTATGGCATTAAAAGAACTGTGACAGTGATGGGTTCATGGTGCTAACATGCCTGTGGAATGAGCAGGTTTATAGAACTAACTGGTCTGCAGTGGTAAAAGGCTTAAGGTGCTAATGACTCTAATGGGTTCCTGGTGCTTATGGGTCTATGGCATTAAAAGAACTGTGACAGTGATGGGTTCATGGTGCTAACATGCCTGTGGAATGAATAGGTTTATGGAACTAATTGGTCCATGGTGGTAATAGGTTTATGGTGGCTAATGACTCTAATGGGTTCATGGTGCCTATGGGTCTAAGGCTTTAATGGACACATGGAACTTTGCCAGATTATGATCAATTTGCTTATCTGTTGTGAGGCCTTTTGGGAGGAAAGACTCTTTATATATCTTTAAAAGACAAAAACAATTTCAGTAATCAGTGTTTATAAATTATAAATGACTCAAATGACATTTGCAAAGTAGTATTTTCTTGTTTTAAATGCACGGGTCAGCTCTCACCTCAGTGACTCAAGACTCGACTCGGACTTTCACCTCAGAGACTTGACTCAGACTCTCACCTCAGAAACTTGACTAGGAATCTCACCTTAGAGACTCAAGACTTGACTCTGACCTTAGAGACTATGATGATAATAGGTTTAAGGTGCTATTGACTCAAATGGGTTCATGATGCTTATGAATCTGTGGCATTAATAGGTCTGTGGCAATAATAGGTTCATGACACTAATGAGTCTATGGAACAAATGGGTTTATGGAACTAACTGGTCTATGACAGTAATAGGTTTACGGCGCTAATGACTCTAATGGGTCGCTGGTGCTTATGGGTCTATGGCTTTAATGGACACATGGAATTTTACCAGATTATGAACTTTGCCAGTTTATTACCAGATCATTGCTTATCTGCTATAAGGCCTTTTGGAGGAAAAATACTTTAAATGTCTTAAAAAGACAAAAACTATTTCTGTGATTAGTGTTTCGATATAATTTATAAATGATCTCAAATGGCATTTGCAAAGCAGTATTTTCTTATTTCAAACGTACAGATCAGAAATTCAGCCCATTCCTGGTGGAGAGTGGTTAAAATGAACGTCTCTCTGAATGTTAAATTGGAGCGCGCCGCTTGTGAAATGCAATTTAGACTTGCATGTGATCAGGATGCGAGTTCGCCTCTGGAGTGGATTACATACTAAAGCTCACAGAGTCGATGTCGTCTTCATGCATCGACTACATTGGATAAAAACGTCATTTCTTTTCCCATAAGCCCGACGTGTGGGCTGAATTCAGTGCGCGTTCTGCTCAGCCAGTGGTCCTTAATCCTGATTAGTCTTCACCATCCAGGCTGTCATTATCAGCAAATGGATTCGAGTGCAAAGTGCAAGTGCAATTTTGCTAAACAGCGTCAGTCAGTGCCACACTAAACTCCATAAAGACACCAATGTTTACCAAGTTTTTTTAATATTCACCCACTCTTCATATCCTCGGGTCACGGTGCACCTGCACCGAGCCGCGCCGGATGAATTTTCAAGGAGGCAATGCTTGCAGTCTTTAATATTTTTCATTAAACTCTCTTTTCCGCTTGCTCTTGACTCGAGTGCTCTTTATGACAGATCGGCATTACAGTTCATTCTCCGAGTATCGTTAGCCCAGAGTCCCCAATCCTGTTAGGCAGACGAGCTGCTTGTAATTAGCAGCTATCTATGGGGGCGATACATTATCTGTGGAAATTATATGAAGGAGAAAAGTTAAGATAGTTTAATGAGTTGAATCCGAACCCCAGTATCCCGTTCTGGAGCTTCTGGGAGTTTCCATGCAGCTTCCTTGTGGATGTGCTGAAGGAGGTCTGTGGTCTGAGGTCATTTTCTCAGTTTGCTTAAACCCTTTAGAGGCTCTTCATAGAACATGATCCTCATATGTTTCATATCAAAATGCTCCGTTATCTTCATCACTACTTTCCAAGGGTTTCCAGCGTGATGGTCAGTCCTTAGTGATTTCCTGAGTGTCCGTCGGTCAGTTTCACACAGAATGTAGAGAGACACGCGAATCCACCGTCTCCACACGGTGAGAGGCAGATGATGCATATATTAGCTCCTCTTTACAGGCTCATAACTCCAGACTCAAACCTCACAGACTCAACGTGGATGCTCACCTCAGAGACTTGACTCGGACTCTCACCTCAGAGAATCGAGACTCGACTTGGACTCTCACCTCAGAGACTCGACTCGGACTCTCACCTTAGAGACTCGACTCGGACTCTCACCTCAGAAACTCAAGACTCGATTCGAGCTGTCACCTCAGATACTCGAGACTAGACACAGACTCTCACCTCAGAGACTAAACTTGGACACTGACCTCAGAGACTCAAGACTCGACTTAGACTGTCACCCCAGAGACTCAAGACTCAATTCGGATTTGAACCTCAGAGCCTTGAGACTTGAGACTTGATTCTGGCTCTCACCTCAGAGACTAAAGACTCTACTCAAACTTGAACCTCAGAGACTCGAGACTCAACTCGGACCCACACCTGAGTGTTGTATGGTCTCGGGATATGATGGAATGGAAAGGACGGCTCTACGGATTCAGGAAGGGCTTGAACTGGATTTCTGAGCTGGATCGTTGCAAAGATACAGAACCAGATATAAAATCTTGGAATTCAAAATATAGAATCTATAGAATCATATACAGACGTCAAATTTGTGGCGACTCTGTTGACCCCAGAGGGTTAAAACAGAGAAATGAATTACGTTAGCAGGAGGTAGCTTTTGATTATGGATTATAATTTAAGGTCTGTCTCTTTCTCTCTCTCTCTCTCTCTCTCTCTCTCGCTCTCTGTTCAGCGGTGATTTATTGCCGTGATTGTTACGTGTTCTATTGTCACCAAAGCAATTTATATGAACATAATGAGAGAGAAAGGAACAATCTCAGATTTATTTACAGCATCAGAAATCACCTATCGAAGGAGAGAAAGGGATGAGGGAGCAAAAAAGAAATAATTAGTCACTCTCACTCTCTCTTTCTCTCTCTCTCTCTCTCTCTCTCTCTCTCTCTCCTTTTTTCTCTCTGTTTCTCCTCATTCTCCATCTCTCTCTCTTTTTCTCCTGATTGTCCCTATCCTCTCTCTTCTCTCTGTTGTCCCTCATTCTCTATCTCCATCTCTCTCTCCTCTGCTCCCCCTTTACCCCCCCCCCCCCCCCTCTTGCGTCCTCATGTAATCTGTTGCTATTATAATATGCAGTGTTCAGGTTGTGTTCAGAATATGCGCTATATGTGTGTGTGTGTGTGTGTGTATCGCCCTTGAGCTAAACCTGACCTACTGAAACAGCCTGACATGCATCTCCTCTCCCATTTTTATTGTTATTATTACACACAATATCCATTTTATTATGGACCAAGTTCAGTCTTCCAGGTGGCTGCTACTGTGTTACTGTACTTTAGCCCACGTTTATAGACAACAGTGAGTCATACAGTGTCAGAAACCACATGGTCAAGACTATTACAGATAACTGAACAGCTCCCTGCTATGGTGTTTGTGGTTAGCAGCATGCTTATCTGATTTAATTACAGTTGTCTACTTGTTACAAGCTGGTAATTGTAGGTGCTTTATCAGCCAACTGTGCCCAAGCCAGTATAACAATTTAAGTGCTTTACAGTCTATAGAGCATTCGATGTTGAGTGCTACAATCACTCTGTGTGTGACTACTGGACATAACTGTAAATGTACTGTAAAAATACATCAAAACATACAGCAGCATCAGCTTTACTGTACAACCAGTAGATATAAAAATGTAAACATTTAAATATGTTGTTAAGTGCTCATGGACGTTCTGAGCTTAAATACTCTTTATTTTGTTGTATATTTCACATGATTGGCTGTTGGTCGTAAACATCATACTTCCGTGTGCACGTACATGAGGATTAATCTCAGCCTGAGTATCTACACTTTGATAAATCCCAGCCTGAGTATTTAAACTGGGATGAACTGCAGCCTGAGTAAACCAGGGTATCTAAACCAGAATTAATCCCAGCCTGAATATTTAAACTAGAATTAATCCCAGACTGATTATCTAAACCTGGATTAATTACAGCCCAAGTATCTAAACCTGGATTAATCACAGTCCGAGTATCTAAACCTGGATTAATCACAATCCGAGTATCTAAACCTGGATTAATCAGTGTCCGAGTATCTAAACCTGGATTAATTCCTGCCTGAATACTTAAACTAGAATTAATCCCAGACTGAGTATCTAAGCCTGGATTAATCACAGCCCGAGTATATAAACCTGGCTTAATCACAGTCCAAGTTTCTAAACCTGGATTAATCCAGCCTGAGTATCTACACTTTGATAAATCCCAGCCTGAGTATTTAAACTGGAATGAACTACAGCCTGAGTAAACGGGGATTAATCCCAGTGTGAGTATCTAAATCAGAATTAATCCCAGCCTGAATATTTAAACTAGAATTAATCCCAGACTGAGTATCTAAAACTGGATTGATCACAGTCTGAGTATCTAAACCTGGATTAACAGAAGGTTTTCAATGCCGTTGTAAAGCATATTAATCAAATCTGTTAAACCTGCTTTGCTGGAGAGACTTTAGACCTACTAGCTCTTGTATAATTACACACTAAAACAACACATAATATTAACAAAACATACCTTTATCTTTAAGCTGTTTCTCCTCATCTTCTGTTTCTCCTCTTTGTTTTTTGTCCCCAGATTAATACGTTCTTTTTTCCTGGTGGCCGTGGGGCTCTAAGCAGCTGCTTATCTTACTTATTAGGTAGAGCCAGCAATACAAAGAGTTCTTGCAAAGTATAAAATGCCCAAAAGTTGTTTTGTTTGGGGCTTTAATGTCATAATTAAAGCCAACATCAATTAAACATGTTGTTGTTTGCCTTCTGAAAAAAAGAAACTTTATTTTTGGATTAAAACATGTTTGCCAAACAGTTCACTATTATATGCCAGCCCTGCTTGCCTTTGGTTTTCTTTCATTTACATTCCAACAGCTCAACAGACTCACTTGGCCTATGTCTTTAATAAGTGTGACCTCATTTACATGTGGACTTTGATTGGCTCTTGACAGGGAGACTGATGAAAATACTGCCCCTTTATAAATCACATCATAAATACTTTATGAAAATAAAGTCCCCAGTGACTTTAACTCTTTTTTACCTGTGCTGCACATTTTGTGTGGCATTTTATGAATTGAGCCTAGTGAGTCTCACCTTTTAATAAGCTGTTTTGCTTCCCACTTGGATATTTGCAACTCCTTCCCTCCTGCTGGTGTGGGTTTCCTCACAGAATTATCAGAGGAAATTAATAAAATGCAATCATCTTACATGTTGCCTCTTTCTTTTCCAGCAGTAAGAAGCATTTTACACCATCTCACTGCTAAAGAAAATTTAGGGCCACAAACCTTGGAACGTTGACAGTACCAGCGCTACAAGCTCAAAAAGTGTACACAGTCTGGTATTTTTAGTTTAATTTTACTTTGTTAGAAGAAAAAGTAATTACACTACTGTACAGCATTGCTTTGTACCACATTACCACCAGCACTGCTGCTGTTTAGCTCCAGGATTTAGTGTGTGTATCCTGAGTGTGTTTGAGGCTGTGAGTGCGTTTTTTGTTGGAGCCCAGAGGCGAGGCTTAAGCAGAACACACACACACACACACACACACACACACACACACACACACACACACACACACACACACTGCTCAGCTGCTGCTTCAGCTCAGCTCTCATTCGCGCTCTGGAGGAGGAAAAGCGTGCACCTCTTTCCATTTCTCCAGAGCGCGGGGTACACTCTCTCTCTCTCTGTCTCTCTCTCTCTCTCTCTCTCTCTCTCTCTCTCTCTCTCTCTCTCTCTCTCTCTCTGTCTCTCTCTCTCTCTCTCTCTCTCTCTCTCTCTGTCTCTCTCTCTCTCTCTCTCTCTCTCTCTCTATCTCTCTCTCTCTCTCTCTCTCTCTCTCTCTCTCTGTCTCTCTCTCTGTCTCTCTCTCTCTCTCTCTCTCTGTCTCTCTCTCTCTCTCTCTCTCTCTCTCTCTCTCTCTCTCTCTCTCTCTCTCTCTCTCTCACACCCTCACCCTCACCCTCAGCGTGGCGGAGGACCCGTTCTGGAGAAGCGATGCCATCTCTCTCTGCTTCCTCAGGCTGGAGTCGATCGGAGCAGGATGAACTTGTCTTTCTCCAGTTCCTTCCTCTTCTGTTCCTCCTTCTCTCTTCTCTTCCTCCTCTTCCTCCTGGCGCCTCGGTGCCAGACGCACCCAGAGCCGTGCCACCTGCTGGCAAGAATCGGGCACACATTGCGCCTGGGCGCTCTGCTGCCCACCCGCCAGCCCGCCCGCGTCCAGGCGGCGCTCGGCCGGGCTCTGCTACACCTGCAGCACGCGCACTCCACCCTGCTGCCTTACAACCTGAGCGTAGAGGTGGTGTGGGGTGGTCCGCGGCGGGCAGGAGACCCCGAGACGGCGCTCAGGTGCGTGTGTGAGGAGCTGGTAGTGAACGGCGTGTCGGCTGTGTTGGCGTTCCCACAGAGCCGAGATGAGCTCCTGCAGGTGGAGTTCATGGCCACGTTTCTGGAGATTCCCTTCATCAGCATCATCGAACAGGGAGAACCAATCAGGACACAGGTGAGGTGCTGTTAATTACCTATCGGTCTGGTGCATTTTTTAAATAAAAATCCCCCATAATTCAGTGTGTGAGCAGTAAACAGAGAGATTAAGAGTGGGTTTGGTGTGAAACGGTTTAGATGTCTTTACAGTTGCGGTGATGGGAACCAGGCGTCGCCATGACTACAACACAGATATAGACATTTTATTTACCATCCAGAACCACCAGAGAACCTACACGAGTCTTCTGAGTTTATATGGAATGTTGATGATGGAAAGTAGTGGAAAATCAGGAATAAGTTTTCTTTACCTGGAATTTTTGATAACTTTTTTGAGGGAGCGTTTAGAGGTGGATGTCTGGTTCCTGTCACTGCCACTGTGAACAGTTCATTTCTCTAGAATGGAGCTTTTCACACCAAACCAGTCTGAATGACATCTTAAACACTTAATTATGCAGGAATATTAAAAATTCGGTATAATTCCTTTTCCAAGCTTAGAAGGCAATAATATGATGTTATTTTATATAAATTGACTCCTAGATCTCTGAAGCAAGTGGAGAAACTGTATGGAAAGTGCAGATTCTTTCAATCCAAATTGAATTTGAAGGTTGTTGTGTGCACAGTCCTGTTTTACAGAAACATTTTTGCCTGTTTTTGTCATTTTTGGGGACTTTGAAACAAACCAGCCCAAACATGAAATAGACAGAGTAAGAAATGTAATTAATTAATTAATACATAACTACAGCCCTATTCGAGCTGGATTAGTCTTAGCATATACACTGTAAAAAGTGGCTCATCAGTTCAGCCTAAAAAATTCTTCATGTAGTAACACGTGATTTAACTGCTTTTATTCAACTCAGAAAATTACACTGACTGAAATAATTGTTCATTCAAAACATTTATTTAGGTTGAATAAACCTACTCCATTTGGGACGTGGGCCTGTTTACTCCTGTATCTATCACCTCTTCTTTAGCAACACTCTGTAAGTGTTTGGGAACTGAGGAGATGCTGATGTAGTTTTGGAAGTGAAATGTTTTCCTGTTCTTGCTTAATACAGTATTTCAGCTGTTCAACAGTTCAGGGGCTCTTTTGTCATATTTTTAATTTAATAATGCGACAAACCTTTTCAGAGGTGACCGGTCTGGACTGCAGACAGGTCAGTTTAGCACCCGGACTCTTTTAATATGGAGCAATGCTGCTGTAATACATGCAGAAAGTGGTTTTCATTGTCTTGCTGAAATAATCAAGACCTTCCCTGAAGAAGACGTCGTCTGGACGGCAGCATATGTTGCCAAAACATGTATATGCCATGCCATGTGTCACCCATGCCATGTGCACTAATGCCCCCCTAAACTGGCTTTAGAACTGTGCACTGATAACAAGCTGAGTGGTCTTCAGCCCGGAGGGCATAGCGTCCATGATTTCCAAAAGAATTTCAAATGTTGATTCGTTGGACTACAGGACACTTTTCCACTTCCCCTCAGTCCATTTTAAATGAGCTCTGGCCCAGAGAAGGTGGCAGCGTTTCTGGATCCTGTTTATATTTGGTTTCTTCTTTGTGTTTTAGAGTTTTAACTTGCATTTGTGGATGCAGTGATGAACTGTTTTCACAGTGATGAACTGTTTTCACAGTGATGAACTGTTTTCACAGTGATGAATTGTTTTCACAGATGAACTGTTTTCAGACGTGTTTCTGAGCCCATGCAATGATTTCTACTATAGAATCATGTCTGTTTTTAATGCAGTGCTGCCTGAGGGCCCAAAGATCATGGCCAGTAAATACCACATGTGTAATATAAATGTGTGGGGAGTGAAAAGAGTGAAGCCACTGAAAATGGGTTATATTATATTTTCTTCACAGAAAATTAGCAAAGGACAAGAATCTGAGGTTGAAATAATAATGTATCAAATAATTTTTTATTTTGGTAAACATTGACAATGATGTGACGTGAAGCGATGAGGCGGACGCACATGCTGAGCTAAGCAAGTTTTATTTTGAGCAAATCCAGGGTCATGGTCAACACGGTCCAGGTTCAGATAGCCAACACAGAGAGAACGACAGTCAGACATAATAAAATAAATGCAGGAAAACTACAATGGGAGCTGGAGGAACAAACACCAAACTAAACAATAAAGACATCAAACATACAGACAGCACGTCAAACAAATCAAACATACATCCAATGCAAACATCCAGCATAATCAAACAAGCATACAAACATAAAGACCAACAAGAAACTCAGGAAGACCCAGGGCTTAAATACAAGCAAGGAACAGGTGGAAAACAGGTGGAAACAATCAGGGGCGGAGTCACGAAACAAGGGGGCAGGACAGTGAAGAATCAAAACAAAGAAGCACGTGGACAGGATTGAAAGGTGAACAAAAGCACATGAGGAGTGGGAGGGGCCAATCGTGACACCTGAACACCACACAAGGGGTCAAATCCAGCTGTTAGCCTTGCCTTCAGCTCATAAAATGGACAGAGGGTAAGATTTCACAATTGACATACAGTTTGGAATATAGAGAAAAAAGGAAAGATGTCAGTCTGTGATTGGATAGAAGTCTTTAGATTAACCAGTAATGACTGTTAGAGGCCGATCAGAGTAACAGTGAGAAACAGATCTATGAGAATCAGGAGCTGTTAGCAGTAAAAACCAGTAATGACTGGTAGGAGTGAATCACAGTGAAAACCAGACTGATATTCATGAATGTCAATGACTACTGTGAACAGCCTACAGTGGTGATGTGTTGAATGAAGGGCGAATATGAGAAGAGCTCAATGTCTTGTGAGGTGGTGAAACAATGTGTATAATTTAGATTGTTTGAGTTTGTACAGCAGCAGCAGCATCATTAGGAGGGTCCGTGTCTACAGGTGAGGCTTTCTGCACAGCGTTGTACAGCGTGAAACTCCATGGTGATCAGACTGGTCCAGAAGGCTGGTGAGCAGTGGGCACTTGATCAGGGCAGGTGAAGCAGAATCAGACCTCAGAGGATGGGCAGCTGTTCAACTCAGCAAAGAAAGGAAACACACAGAGAGTCAGTTCTGTAAAGAGTGAGTGATCACAGATTAGTGTTAACAGAGCAGCAGAGACTCCAGCAGGTGGAGCTACTACAGCCTGACTAAGAGGGTGAAACCAGTAACGTAACAGAGTCATGAGGCTCTGAGATGTCAGCGCCCCTCCACTCCACCGTCAACAAACCTGATAGAGTGAGTGAGTGAGTGAGAGCAGCAGGACGGGAGCACCAGCACTTCCAGTTTACCATAATGCTCTATGACCATAAACTATGACTTAGCAGATTTGTAAAAACTATGAGGAGTGCAGATTCACACAGGATTCAATTATATCATGGATAATTACACCCCCAGATTCAACTAATCCAGGCCCAATAGGGAGTACGTGTGTGATTATTGCATTAATTTACAGTGTAATTACTTTTAAATAGTATATATTTTAAAGGTACCTTACACATAGATTAGCCGAACATTAATAAGATCATTACAGTTAATATGAAGTAAAATCAATGAAATAGCAGAACAGTTATAAATGATTGGATTATTAGTTATTAGTAGTTAAAAAAGTTACATTGTTAATTTTGGGACAAAATCTTTTATGTTATCATTTTTTATGTTATTCTTTTTTGACATTTTGACATAATTTGAAAACACCAGTTGTATGAACACTAACATTGACGTAAGCATGTTATGAATGTAAGTATGTTATGATGCCATATGCTGTTATAAGCTGTCACGACAGATTCTGTTCAGTAACATCACTGGGTTATGTTGCCATCGTTGATAATAAGAATGTCCCAAGTTTACTCGGAAAACTCTATTTTTATGTTTTCCATTAAGTGAAGAAGGTTTTTCCCTTTTTCTGCAACCTTTACATTTTGAAGGTATGAGATTTTTTTTCTGGCAGCGACAGTCAGACGCTCAGAGTACCTTGGTGTGCAAAAGTTTTGGCACCCTAGTTAAATTACAAGTGATCTTGATCTTTTCTTTCCCCCGAAAGTGTTAGCCTCAGTGGATGAATAAAAATTGTGCCCTGAAGTGTGCAGGAAATTTGTAGAAGGGTTCTTTGTAGAGGATGTGTCAATTTATTTTCATTAAAAAATTTTTTTTAAAAATCAACAAAACATTCACATACACAAACCTTCGCATACATGAGTAACGCTAATGCAGACAGGTGAGCTTCGTTTATATCTCTAGTGAAGTCAACATCTAAAATTTTAGTAGTGAAAATATATCTGTAATATAGTTACATATGGGTGGTTCTAATGAATCGGTTAGTAAAAGAATATATTTTTAAAAATGAAGTATTCAGACCTGCGATATTCACAATTATGTTCTGACTTATTTAAACCCAAGACATCAATAGGGATAGTAATAAGCTAAATATATATACAATCGTAATTTATAGTGTACCTTCTATAGGCATCTGTCCCAAAGCCAAACCCCTGCGTTTACACCTGGGAAAATAACAATGACCTTTTTTGTTTTTCTTTATTATTTTTGCTCTTTTGATTTCTTTTAAAGTGAAGTAAAGATTTGGATTCATTATGAGATTCATAATAAAAAACCCTGTCCCGCATTGTCCTGACACTGCTGAAACAGTTTTATATTCTGTGGGTGGAGCCTTGTTTTAGCCACACCCCTTCATTTTCAGCAGGAGGTGAGGCTGCATCCCTGTCCCTCATGGCCACATGGTGAGCAGTTAGATCCCATTGTTTTGAAGTAAATGTGTCCCAAAGTCTGAAAGTTAGTGAGGAACATTAAGAATCACCATATTTTCTGTAGTTCAGCCCTTTTTAGTGTTTTAATGTAAAATATGGTGATTTTCGGTGTGAACAGCTGTTCAAAGCTGAGTTTCTGTGCTCAAAATGAGCTGAAATTGTCACAGAAACAGTCACGCCTGAACCATTTGGTAGTTATGATTTTTTGGTAGTGAGGAAATGGAATGGCCAATCATTAATTGAACATTTTAAAAAAATATACACAAGGTATAGGGGTCAAGAACGATGGTTCTTCAAGGGTTCTTGTGACATTGTAACAGGACCTAAGTACAATTTCACCAGCAAAGAACCATTTAATTGTGCAAAATTATATTGGACTCATGGTTCTAAATAGAATCATTGCTTTTACAAAAGAAGTATGTAGAGCAGTAATATTGCTGAAATGCTTTCAGATGTTGGTCCATCCCAGTCCTATTTGTATAGCACAACAAAGCGGCTCATCCAGAAAGGTTGGGTGCAGCCCCTTAATGAGCGTCGCCAAGGGAGACGGTGTCAGTAGTGATCAATAAGTGCTTATCAGTCTGGGAAGATGATCTCCTTTCATATCGAAAACACAGCCATACCTATAAGAGTGTTGTTAATTCTGTGCTGCTCAGTTGGGTCACACAGTTAGCCACTTTCATATACTGCCAATACATCTACACTGGCATTGATTCATCTGGTAGATGTTCTTATCCAGACTGACGTGCAAGCCAGGCGTACAGCTACGACAGGAGTCAGCTCCGATATGGCTGCTGCACGGCTCTGTCTCCAGAACAGAGCAGACAGCTGTGGGAGCTAAGAGAGGAACCTTCTGTTAAAGTGGTGCTGATGGTGAGGTCCTCTGAGCTGCTTCACTGGTCTTGAAAGATGTGGATAACCAGTAAGAGTGACAGCTAATCAATTACTGTAAAGACAAAGGACATAATTCATTTATACATTCGTGATTTTAATAACATCTCTCAGAATTAAACAGGCTTTCACTGTGTGTGCCGGATATTAAGAATAAGTAGAGCTAAACTGCTGTAGGCTAAATTGGCAGGGCTAAACTGCGATAGGCTGAAAGGGTGGAGCTAAACTGCTGTAGCTGAATGTGCGGGGCTAAACTGCTGTAGGCTGAATGGATGGGGCTAAACTGCTGTAGGCTGAATGGGCGGGGCTAAACTGCTGTAGGCTGAATGGATGGGGCTAAACTGCTGTAGGCTGAATGGGCGGGGCTAAACTGCTGTAGGCTGAATGGATGGGGCTAAACTGCTGTAGGCTGAATGGATGGGGCTAAACTGCTGTAGGCTGAATGGATGGGGCTAAACTGCTGTAGGCTGAATGGGCAAAGCTAAACTGCTGTAGGCTGAATGGGCGGGGCTAAACTGCTGTAGGCTGAATGGATGGGGCTAAACTGCTGTAGGCTGAATGGATGGGGCTAAACTGCTGTAGGCTGAATGGGCAAAGCTAAACTGCTGTAGGCTGAATGGGCGGGGCTAAACTGCTGTAGGCTGAATGGATGGGGCTAAACTGCTGTAGGCTGAATGGATGGGGCTAAACTGCTGTAGGCTGAATGGATGGGGCTAAACTGCTGTAGGCTGAATGGGTAGGGCTAAACTCATTAGGTACTGAAGATGCCCCCAATGTTAATTTATCATGATGACATCATACTGACTGTCCCTAGTTCCAGATTTGAGGAGAACTCAGTTGACCTGCTCTCATTTGTGTATGTATCTCTGTACAGTCGTATCTATGGCAGCAGTGTTGATGGTGATCTGCTCTGATCTCACTTCTGATCAATAACACACTCATCAGTTACTGATTTCCCCAAATCGATCGGAAAGAATCGAATGTTTCCAGAGTCGCTGTTTCCCCAAATCACTTCATTCCTGACCGAAAGCAGCTGCTACTGGCTTCCCTGTGGCTGCTGAGGATGATGATGGGCTGATCGTTTGTTTATTCATCTCTCTCTCTCTCTCTCTCTCTCTCTCTCTCTCTCTCTCTCTCTCTCTCTCTCTCTCTCTCTCTCTGTCCTTCTCTCTGTCTCTCTCTCTCTCTTCCTCTCTCGCTCTCTTTTTCCCTCTCTCTCCTTTCTCTCTCTTTCTCTCTCTTTCTCTTTCTGATACTGACTCTCTCTCCTTTCTCTCTCTTTCTCTTTCTCTCTCTTTCTGATATTGTCTCTCTCTATCCCTCCTTTCTCTCTCTGTTTCTCCTTCTCTCTCTCTCTTTCTGATTCTCTCTCTCTCTCTCTCTCTCTCTGTTTTTTTCTGTCTCTTTCTTTCCCCCTCTCCTTTTTATATACTTTCTGTTTCTCTCTCTCTCTCTCTCTCTCTCTCTCTCTCTCTCTCTCTCTCTCTCTCTCTCTCTCTCCCTCTCTCTCCCTCTCTATCTCTCTCTTCTCCCTCTTTCTCTCTCTCTCCCCTCCCTCTCTCTCTCTCCCTCTCTACCCCCTCCCACCCTCCCTCTCTCTCTCTCCTTTCTCTGTTTCTCCTCCTCTCTCTCTCTCTCTCTCTGTGTTTTTTCTGTCTCTCTTTCTGATTCTCTCTCTCTCTCTCTCTCTCTCTCTCTCTCTCTCTCTCTCTGTTTTTTTCTGTCTCTTTCTTTCCCCCTCTCCTTTTTATATACTTTCTGTTTCTCTCTCTCTCTCTCTCTCTCTCTCTCTCTCTCTCTCTCTCTCTCTCTCTCCCTCCCTCTCTCTCTCTCTCTCTCCCTCCCTCTCTCTCTCCCTCTCTATCTCCCTCTCTCTCCCTCTCTATCTCTCTCTTCTCCCTCTTTCTCTCTCTCTCCCCTCCCTCTCTCTCTCTCTCTCTCTCTCCCTCTCTCCCCCTCTCTCTCCCTCTCTACCCCTCCCACCCCCCCCTCTCTCCTTTCTCTGTTTCTCCTCCTCTCTCTCTCTCTCTCTCTCTCTCTCTCTCTCTCTCTGTTTTTTCTGTCTTATTTTCTTTCCCCCTCTCCTTTTTATATATTTTCTGTTTCTCTCTCTCTTCCCTCCCCCCCCCCTCTCTCTCTCTCTCTCTCTCTCTCTGTCTCTCTCTCTCTCTCTCTCTCTCTCTCTCTCCCTCTCTCCCCCCCCCCCCCCCTCTCTCTCTCTCTCTCTCTCTCTCCCTCTCACCCCCTCCCCTGATTTGATTTAACTGATTTAATTTGCATACTTGATTATTATTTGATTTAATAATTTACATATCTGAGCTGTAGTTTGTAAAAAATGTTAAAACACCTTTTCAGGTCCAGCTACTGTTGCTATTGGTCAAATTTAAAAGACACATATTCGCTTCATCATTTACTTTATTTTTCCTCCTGATATTTGTGTGGGTTTAACAGGCAAGACATATATGCACGTGTGTGTACATACATACATACATACATACATACATACATACATAAATATATATACTTTAGGTGACCCTTATTAGTCCCACAATGGGAAAATTTCACCTCTGCATCTGTACAGTGAAACATCACATACACACTAGTGAGCACACACATGCTAGGGGGCAGTGAACACACTTGCCCGGAGTGGTAGGGAGCAGTTGAGGGTTAGGTGTCTTGCTCACAACTCAGTCAACAATATATATATACTGTCAGAACAAAACATTACGTCTGTTTTTGACATAATGTGAAAATGCTTGTTGTTCTTTACACTGTATGTAAATTTCATGATGGACCAAAAGAAAGAACCCTAAAAGACTTGGAAAATACCTGGTTCCACTGACTTGCATTAAAAGTAAATTATGTTTTTTTTGTTGTTCTCCTGTAAAGTTACCATTTTGGAGATATGAGGTTATACATATGATTCACTGGAAAGAGGCCCCGAATATTCTGCTGTAACTCCAGTTAGGATGAAGGAATCTGAACCAAAAAAATACACTGCATATCTTGACTCTTGACGTGTGTACTCGATTGCATTACATGCAATGCTGGAAATGATCTCCGTTTTCTGCCAGACACACGAAGGGGTACGGGGGTCTGTACACGAAAGTTGCAAATGGAGATTAAATGTCGCAAGGGCTGTCCGGTGCTTACCTCATCGCTTGGATGCAGAGGCATCCCGGCTTGTTCAAAGCTCCATATACTGAGGAGCTCACTGCACGTTGTTTCAATAAGTGTGTAAAAGAGCTCTTTTCTGATTGGCTGTGCCTTATTCAGATATCAGTTCAGGCTGAAACACTCCTTATAACTTCAGTGTGAATGGGTGGAGCTAAGCATGTAGGCTGAATAGGAGGATGTATGTAACAGTGTCGGTTTTTGTGACATCACAAACAGGGAATTTAGGCCTGTTCTATGAACTGTATTGAATGTTTACACACAGATTCTAATTCAGTCAGTAATCTCTGAAAAAATTAGGAAAACTCTGTTTTTTTATGATATGGTTTCACTGATGTGGCCCCTTTAAAGTACTCATCTCCCTTTTCGATGGTTTTCAGATTCCCAGTAGAACAATCCCAATACTGTTTGGGCACTGGGGCCGGGGCAGGTGGACTGCGTTAGTATTCTTAGCTGCAGGCCGAGACTCTTCGCTTTCCGTCTCCAGCAGTGCAGCCAATTGCAGCGGTTTCTCCTGGCAGGGAAAAACCTCAAAAGAGTTTTTATCTGTCACACCCTGGCAGCACATGGCCACAATGGAACAAAGCAGGCTCTGAGTTTGCATAAGGCCTGAGCGGCCTGGACGGGCTTTTGTACGCCAAACACCTTCTCCTCCAGAGCACGTTAAAGAAGGAATTTGGCAGAAAATAAAATGTATTCATTTCCCCTCTTTATCGATCATCTGATATGTTTGAGGACTGAAGGTTCTTCACAGCATTTTGAGCTTTTTTCCCAGATCAGAGGTCGTTTGTCTGGAGAGTTTGGTACATGCGTCCGAGTGTAAAGGTTGTTTTGAGCCTGGGAGCAGTCCAGAAAGCTAACGTCTGGTCAGCATATATGAAAGATGTCCAATCCCAGTGAGACTCAACTCAGACTCGTGTAAGAGACTCAAGACGCAATTTGGACATGGTCTTGGAATCACACTTTAGAAACTAGATTCAGACTCACATACCAGAGACTCAAGACTCAGACTTGAAGTCGCACCTCAGATATGCAAGACAAAGACGTGGAGTCACACTTCAGAGACTTGAGACTCAGACTTGGAGTCGCACATCAAAGACTCGAGACTGACACTCAGAGTTGCCGCTCATAGACTCGAGACTCAGACAAGGAGTCACACCTCAGAGACTCGAGACTCAGACGTGGACTCACCTCAGAGACTTGAGACTCAGGCTCAGACTCACACCACAGAGTCTCAAGACTAATGATCTTACAGTGTCCACTCCTGGTAGGACACAAAGCATGACTTCTTACACCTAACAGCCTTGACACTCATTCATTTGCACCTAAAATAATAAGACATTGTATGACACACTATTGTCTATGAACATGGATCAAATGCATGTGACATGAAGACAGCGCATCATACAGAGTCCAAAACCACATAATCAAGCCTAGTAGAGATACTGAACACTATATGGTTGGAGGTCTGCAGCTGTGTTAGGACTGGATTAGGTTTGGTCAGATAGACACTACACAGATAGACACCTCAGTTCGCACTCCATCCACTAGGGGGTCTCTTTGTTCCCTGACATCCCTATGTACATTAAGGGGCGTGTCTATCTGAAGATGGCTTCTAGATTTGAAAGAGTGGGACCAAGAGGAAGGCCTATTAGCATTGCATTTGGTGGAGCTGAGGAGCACCCTTACCCTTCACCAGAGAACTGGAAATCACTATGTCCTACATTTATTGACCTTCCAGTTTGAGCTTCTTCATCTCAGCTAGAGAGCCAGTGCTTTGGATTCACTGGGATCTTCAGGCAAGGAAGGTGGACTCCCTTCACTTCCACACTGGGTAATTGTAACTTACAGGCTAAGAACCCTTCCTGACCAACCGCTCAACATCCCTGGGCAGTTTGCTCTGTGTTGGTGGGGAGCTGGAATTTCTTAGCAAGTTGGGGCTCAATTTGGGATTGATATCTTGTTTCTTTTTGGTGGTGTGTTGGCGTTTGGATTGGTTTGCGCTCTGCTGTGTTTGTTTGTTAGCTGTTTGCTTGTTCAATTATACTTATGAGGCTCGTATTGCTTTTGCTTATGTGACAAACAATAGCAGGGCTTATTTTGTGTCTGTTGTTTGGTTGTGGAGTCTTCAAGAGAAGAACATAAGTCACCAGCCCCTCAGCAGGTGATCTGCTTGACTGCCTTATTGAAGGCATTGATTGTCTTAGCAGTGGTTAGCAGTAGCTGTGGGACAGAGGTTGTTTAAAATAATAATGAACCGCTTTGGCTGTGTGCACGTCGCCCACAGTCAGGACAAAACCTCATCTTCATTTATGTTGCTTTTCAATTTTCAGCATAATTTGATGATGCCTGTTATTTCATGTTTAATGGACCAAAAGAAATAGTCTGGTAGCGTTGACTTCTATTAAAAGTGTGTTTTTTTTTTTTTTCCTTCTCTTATGAAGCCATCGTTTTGGAGATATAAGGATTTGCTTCTGACAGCAGCGATATGCTTTCAGCAGCTACGCCTGTGGTGCTAGCTAGGTTCTCCTGTCTGCAGAAAATGTGGCCATATAAAATCAGATTGTCCAGTTTTGCAGAAACACAGTGTGGCTCATTTGACTCCTCCAGCTCTGTGCTTTCGTGAGTTATTTAGAGCGGACCACCATCAGCGTTGAGCTTAATACTTTAGATAAAGTTATGTCTGTATTTTACAGTGGGGGACAGTAACTGAGTAAATGTAATTAGTTTCTGTACTTAAGTATTTTTTCATGTATCTGTACTGAAGTTTTTCCATTCTGGGCGACTTTTTCCTTTCACTCCACTACATTTCAGAGTCTAATATCTGACTTTTTCCTCCTACATTTTGAGAAATCTGTCGTTCCTTTTGGTTTCTGTGTGTATAAAAACGTAACATGTCAAAACGAAAGAAGCGCAAAGCCAGAGCACCAATCAGGGCCCAGCGGTCACTTTGTTTAGAGATGGTTTTGACCTGTTGGTCATACCGACCCAGTGCAGCACGCGGTTCAACGTCAGCGCAGCAGCGTAACATTTTGGGAGAGTCTGTTCAACATAAATGATGAACTAACCTAACTTTGTGTAAATAGAGCTCAATATAGAAATATGTCCACATATGCAGTCGAGACTGACGCGGCTTTTTTCTGAATTTCTACAAACACCATTTCATTTTATAGTAAATGAGTTTGGGCTGGTTTATGTTTATGAACAGACGCCTACAGATCAACATAGTAAAGGAGCTCATCTGTGATCCTGAGTTTAAAGCCAGTTTTTATTCAACTTCAACTTGGAACTAAGTTGTAAATAAATCTGAAACTGAAACTTTGCTTGTGTGTAAAAGTGATTTCAGAGCCACTCGGTTCTCCCTGATGGAAACTGTTTACCTTCAGTGTTTTGTGCTTCTGATCATTTTAATAGACGTCAGCGTCACTAATTAATGACGTCCTATTAAAAGACTGGTTTACGAAGAGAGACGCTGGAGGACTTTCACCTGAAATGAGTTTATGAAGCGAGTCTTGTTATAAGAATGATAACAGGACATCAGAGCCAGAATTACTCTTTTAGTACTTTTACTCAAATGGAGGTCTAAAAGGAGGAACTTCTACTTTTACTGCAGTAAAATTTTACCTTGGGTATCTCTACTTTAACTCGAGTACATAGTTTGCGTACTTTTTCCTCCACTAGTGTTTGGTACAGTAACCATGTCCCCCCGATGAGCCTGAGACCACTACTAAAATCCTGAGGGAGACCAGTGTAGCTCAGTCTTTGTTGCAAGGAGTAGTTGAATTGCCTGGATAAAGCTTTGAGGATGCATCAGTGGCTAGAGCACTTCAGGATGTGGGGGGTTTGTCTGATGCAGTGCTGCCCTCCCTCTCCCAGGGCCCTCTCTGTTGTTGACGAATGATGTGGTGAGTCTTGTATCTGTGGTGAGTCAGGTGCTTTGTGAAGTACCTGAAACCGAGGCTCTGGTAAACGAATATCCTGAGGTTTTTTCTCAGCCTATGTGGCCACTTGTGCCCAGTCTCGCAAACAAATTAGGGAGGCCGCTCTAAACCTTGGTGGGTTATTGGACTTGGCTAAGTTCAACAGAAAAGCCTTAATTAAGCAGCAGTGTGAGGACACCGCACTTGCCCTACTCCATAAGGAGGCTGGTACTTTTGAGCAGCGAAAGGACGTCACAGAGGGCTTGTTCTTGCATCATGGAGTTCTTATGAAGAAGTGAAGACCTGACTATCCTGGATCTGATGACTTGGTTATCTGTGCTTCGCTCATGTTAGGGCATGTGGACATTTTGTGAAGTGCAAGAAAGGATCAAACAGCATTTCTATTTACATGTGTCTGTTGAAGTTACATGAAGATGTTGTCTCTTATTATAAAATGGATAATATCAGTCCTAAATTCTGATTGGCTGAGCTGCCACAGCACAAAAAACCTGCTGTTAATGGATAATCTTTGACTCTGTTGTTGCTTGCATGGACTGCTGAGTGTCCCCATTTTCTGTTTAACCTGAGCAGCTGGTGACTTGTGTTCTTAACTAGAACTGGGCTAGTCAGCTGGCTAACGGGCTAAGACAGCCAACAACCTAAACAGCTCCATCATTAATATCACAGACTTGAATTAAAGCACTGACAGTCTGATTTACATTAAAGCTGCAGTATAAAAGTCTAAAAATGTCACTTGAATGTTGTACGTGCTTCAAATGTGCTTGTCAGAAGTCACGTCAAACCCAGACACAACCCCAAACATCCAGCTTCTACAGCCAAACGGTGCATCATGTATCAAGTGTGGATGTGTCTCAGAGCCAAATGACTGTTTCTTAGCTGTATTTTGCTCTGTTGGGCTGCAGGATCCAGTATTCAAGCTCCTACGTAGTGCACTATGTAGGGAGCATGGAGCCATTTGAGATTCAGCCCTGGCATGGGAAGAGGGTGCAGCTGGATTGATGGTAATTTGATAACCGAAACGTACTCATAAAGCAAAGATTTGTGCATTAAACAGTACTGTTATTATATGTTCGTTGTTATACGAGGAAAAGTTTAAAAATTTGTGACATGACCACAATATACAGTGAACATTCTCCTAATTCAGCAATCCATGATTGGTACCATGCACTAAAAGAAGTACATTTCTTGGTGGAACACTTGCTTGTCAATTATTATTAATAATAACTCATTACTTTTTGATAAATTGCGTTATCATATTTTGTCTGCCGCCAATTTGTAAAAGTAATAAGCCACTCGAGGCCATGAGATATCGTGATTTTATCATGGGGAAGGGGGTTTTACTCCGCTTCACGTCACGCCTATGAACACCCTTACCCATGATAAAATCACAGTAGTGCACGGCCTCTTGTGGGTTACTGCTTTATCATGCATGTTATGCTTGTCTGCTGGCAGAGAAGCCAAATCAGAAATTGTCCACTGTGCTGTTGTCCTTTTCCAGTGGTGGGAGGCTCATTTTCACAAGGGATGATGGATTGCAGTGGGCTACTGGCCAAAACAAAAAAGGTCATGGGTGTCTCAGAGGCTGTACCCATAATGCTAAAGGGGCAGTGCATGACTGACGATGTCTTACAGTTGCTATACTGCTCACACTACACAAAGTTTAGCATTTGCAGTCTGTTTGTTGTGATTGCTAATGATGCCGACACACTTCACCTCTTTTTACCCAGAGAGTTTAGGGACAAAACCCCACTGACTCATGGAAATAAACGTAAGAAATATCGATCACATGCCAAAGTGGTCATACCCATGTAATCCCCTCCTTTTCTGCCTCCGTATAGAACTTGAGTTGTTGTTAACAGCAGCAGCAGCTCTGTGCCTGGACTCTTTCCTGAAAGAGTCACTGTAAAACTGATACAAGCTCAGACGTGTGAATGTCTGTTACAAATTTCATATAAAACATATGGAACGTCTTGTACAAAATTCAACTGTGTCTAATTCAGAACACCCAAAGAATTTATCATGTGCACTAACATACTACTATAATCCCATAAGGACGATAGCTAGAAGAAATTTGTATTATCATAGAGGTTTTTTGTCATTGGTTTTGATTGAGTTTTGACATTTGTAGCCAGGACTGAAGGCCTAATGTTAAAAGCCAATCCATGTGGATGATATTTGTCCAACAGCACTGCACAGTGGGTCAGTCCATAACTATTCCTGTGCCGGGAAATCTTCCTGTAGGTCCTTTTACATTTATAGCATTTGGCAGACGCTCTTATCCAGAGCGACTTACAATTTGATCATTTTACACAGGTGGGGGAACGTAGTGTTGGGAATCTTGCCCAAGGAGTCCTTATTGGTATAGTGTAGGGTGCTTGCCCTGGTGGGGGATTGAACCCCAGTTTACAGTTAACCACTACACTATCCATCCACTCGGTTGGATCGTGTCCTCAGCAGTCAGGTGGGGGTTTTGCTTTGTGTACCTGACCAGTCTATGAACAACTCTGCCATACTGTTAAAAAAGATGGTTCTTCAAGGGTTCCTTAAGTAAAGACAATGGTTCTGTATAGAACTATGGACATGCAAAGAACCGTTTCTATGCATACATAGTGAAATGGTTCTTCAGATTCATGAAGAATGCTTTGTGTATTGTTCTACATAGAACCTTTTGGGGTAAAAAAAAAACCAGAACCCTTTTTGATGCTATATGCACCACAGTCTCCATCAGTCTCATCAATCTGAAGAGCCACTTCACCATACAAAGAACCATTAAAGCATGGCAAAGGTTCTTTGTGTCTATAATTCAATATAGAACCACAGAGCCTCACCAATGTTCTCTAATCTGGGGTTTGTTTTTCGAGTAAGAACAGAACCTACACACTCGAGCACAAAGGTGAGAACAGTTCTGCGCTTTAAGAACACGTCATGAAACTGATGGAGACTTTTTCGTCAGAGCTCTCTCAAGAACGCATTTAAGAACAAAATTTGAAAGATGATAGTGAACACTGTTCAGTAAAAAAAAAATACACAAACCTGAACACCCCCCCCCGACACCCCCCCCCCCCACCCCCCTGTTTTTTGTTTTGTTTGTTTTTTTTTTAGTTTTTTTTTTTTTTGTAAAAGTGCAGTGAATTTATTGGGCTACAAAGTTTTGTCTAGACCTCAACAGTTCTCCTGAACTTCCATTGTTTTTATGGCATTTCACATAAGCAAGAAATGTTCATATGGCTTTTTACAGTAATCTAGGACTTGGTTTCAGATCTAGCTAACAAGTTTTAAAGCAGGGTTCGCAACTCAAATGTTAAAGAGCCATTTTGTTCTTTAAGCAGAAATCAAACCACCTTGGGAGCCACAACATTTGATGTCCATTTTATCATCTTGGCTGAAAATACAGTATGTCTCAGTGTGTGCGCTAATGTGGTAGTATAGGCTAAATACACACACACACAAACACACACTCTCACACTCACTTTGCTCTGCTTTAAGCTTCAGCTCAGCTATACCTGCTTTTTCCACATCTCAAGCAGGAAACTTTTCCTCAAAAGTAGAACAGCTTCTTGTGAAATGTCTCTCAAAATACCTTTTATGAGGCTGAAGTCGCTTCAACTTCGAAAGACACCATTTAAGTTTGAAGAGGAAAATTCGATCGCGAAGCCGGCGAATGGGAGACTGACTTCAGCTTTACAGCTTTTTGTGTTTTCAGTTTCTCATTGAAGATTAATCGTAGGATTAAGGAAACCAGCTGGACTAATTATAAATGCTAATAAGTCCATTCGTCTTTAAATGATCGATGTTCGTCTTAAATCTCTCTCTTTGCCATTTCGTAGCTACTAGCTGGGCAAGACTGTTATCTGTGTTGCTATGGTGATCAGCAGTCTGCACTGATCTTCAGGGTTAAAGGGTGAATCAGCGGTTCTACATTAACTCCAGCGTTTAAGACCGTTTACTGTTAAACGGTGTTGAACGATCAGCAGAGCTTTATTTTACTGTAAAGGATGATTATTTTATTATTACCTACTAATCTAATTCAGCTGTGGAGCCACATCAGGACAGAAAAAGAGCCGGATGTTGCTGACCCCTGACTTAAAGGGTCATTTTATTACACTCTGTCTACGCCTGATTTGGATTCAGACCTACACTCCCGTGCAAAAAAATAAGAATAGTTGGTCTCCCATTAAACACACACTAGCTGGTCAGCTTGAAGCTTGTTTTTCAGCTGTTTGAAGCCGTCAATGCTGAGAGGATCAATACTGGCTCTTCTTTCTGTGAAAGGCTGCAGCCTCAACCTTTAAAGAAATCAAAGGAAAAAAGCTCTCGCACGCTATCTTACTGCAGCTCTTGCTTTAATGATCTGCTGTGAAGACCATTTGAGTTTTGCCATTTTGGGCTTGGCCCATTTGTTTGGGAGTGCAAGTACCAACCGGAGACAACTGTATGTTCAATAATTCCCATTAGAATCGAATAGAATTAGAATAGATAGGCCACCAGCAGAGATTTGGCACAGAGGATCCCAGTGACAGAGTGCCAGTGTACCAGTGTCATCCCGTCATTCCATATTGCTCATGTATGCAGAGCATACTTGACCCAGGCTCCATGTGAGATGAATCAATATTATTGGCAGGTATGTTTGTGATTGCCCCCATTTTGACACAGTCCAAGTAGGATGTCGGGGTCATTAGCAGCCACTGCTTCTCTCCCACAGCTCGAGCTGGCACGTGTCACTGTTTCAGAGCTATTAACTTTTCCGGGCCTACTTTAGCAAATTGAAAGTAAAGACCTATCCGACGCCGTAAAGTTCTCTGGCAGAGCGATGAAGAGCATATGCATTCATTTTAAGTTGTTCTGTTCACATATAGGAAAGCTTTATTCTGGCTGGAAGCTGGCTGGTGATTTTTCTCTGTAATATGCTCTATTGCTGCTGAGTAACTTCTTTCACTTCACTTTTAAAAGGGGGGGGTGGGGAGTACATATCCATCCATTGGTCTCTTTTGGGGCAGACGGCCTGAAATCTTCATTTAGTTTCTGTATGATTTAAATGAAAGAGTGCAGTTCTTTTCATTTTTTTCACCCTCTATATACTCCCTCAGCAGCTAAAGCACACAGCAGAGAGCAGAGATGATCATTTTACTGACCCCCCCACTCCCCCCACCCCCTCTGTCACAATTTATGTTGACTGATAAGTCTCGAGCTTATTTAGTGTTTCAGAAACCCCCCCCCCTGCTGTTTATCCACGCTGGAACTCGAGCGTTCATTAACTCAGCCTCTTTCCGCAGGAGATGCTTCTGTAACCAAAATGAAGATTAATACATTAAAAACCCAATTTGCCCCTTTGAGTGAAATTACATTCTAATCGCAGGACCTCGCCGAATTATGTTTCATTGTGGCGCGACTCTGGACGTGGCCGAGAAAGCCTATTAAACTTAATGAATCCTCTGCTTTGAGACGGCTCTTTAGCCACTGTCCGGCGCTGATGTCCTGTTAACCCTCATCCAGAGTGCAGCCATTCATAACTGACAGCATAAAGATTAGATGCATGTACGTTAAATGCATGTTTTGGCTGTATACGAGGTCAGTTCTGGTGCACGCTGCAAAAAAAATGTTATCTTGACATCATGTAAACATCTTAAATAGTCAGTATAGCTAATATTTCTCATTATGAGGCTGCTGCAAGAATTTTGTGAGATTATTTATCTTATTTCTAGACATTTGTACGCGTTTCTAAATAGAAAGTGAGGGTCTCGTTCAATTGACTGATCCTGTTAGTTGTTTTTAAGCACCAGTTCTTACAGCACAGTCTCTGCTTAAGATCCGCCACTTCCACCTACTCAAAACGTCTGATGTCTATTTCATGATAAAGCTGGGTAACACAATTTTTAGTGTGCACTGCATAAAATATCTAGAGTGAAATCTTTTTAAATGTAGTCTAAATATCTAATATTTCTCACTTCAGATGGTTGTAGGAGTATGAAAAGGCTATTTAGCCTATATCTAGATGTTTATAACTTGGTTGAAGTAATTTTATTAAGTGAAATAATCTCACTCTGCAGGCAACGAGTTGCTGTTCCCATAGTTAGGCAGCAAAATGACCAATTTCGACTGCAGGACCAATAAAGTACATGGCTACATTGGGCATGTTTTTTTAGAATAAGCTCAATTTTCTGCCAATATAGTAAGAATATAGTAATATAGTAAGAATATAGTAATGAATTAAAATGCTTAATCAGTTAATAACATCCAGAAATAAATTATGTTGACAAGGTTTAGATACACTATATTGCCAAAAGTATTCACTCACCTGTCCAAATCCAATCACTTCTATGGCCACAGGTGTATAAAGCCAAGCCCCTAGGCCTGCAGACTGCTTCTACAGACATTAGTGAAAGAATGGGTCGCTCTCAGGAGCTCAGTGAATTCCAGCGTGGTACCGTGATCGGAGTCCAGTCGTGAAATTTCCTCACTACTAAATATTCCACAGTCAACTGTCAGTGGGATTATAACAAAGTGGAAGCGATTGGGAACGACAGCAACTCAGCCACAAAGTGGTCGGCCACGTAAAATGACAGAGTGGGGTCAGCGGATGCTGAGGGGCATAGTGTGCAGAGGTCTCCAACTTTCTGCAGAGTCAATCACTACAGACCTCCAAACTTCATGTGGCCTTCAGATCAGCTCAAGAACAGCGTAGAGAGCTTCATGGAATGGGTTTCCATGGCCGAGCAGCTGCATCCAAGCCTTACATCACCAAGTGCAATGCAAAGCGTGGAATGCAGTGGTGTAAAGTGCCACCACTGGACTCTAGAGCAGTGGAGACGTGTTCTCTGGAGTGACCAATCACGCTTCTCTGTTTGTCAGTCTGGGTTTGGCGGTTGCCAGGAGAACGGTACGGAAAGTTTGGTGGAGGGGGGATTATGGTGTGGGGTTGTTTTTCAGGAGTTGGGCTCGGCCCCTTAGTTCCAGTGAAAGGAACTCTTAAAGCTTCAGCACCAAGAGATTTTGGACAATTTCATGCTCCCAACATTGTGGGAACAGTTTGGGGACGGGCCCTTCCTGTTCCAGCATGACTGCGCACCAGTGCACAAAGCAAGGACCATAAAGACATGGATGAGCGAGTTTGGTGTGGAAGAACTTGACTGACCTGCACAGAGTCCTGACCTCAACCCGACAGAACACCTTTGGGATGAATCAGAGCGGAGACTGAGAGCCAGGCCTTCTCGTCCAGCATCAGTGTCTGACCTCATAAATGCACTTCTGGAAGAACGGTCAAAAATTCCCATAAACACTCCTAACCATTGTGGAAAGCCTTCCCAGAAGAGTTGAAGCTGTAACAGCTGCAAAGGGTGGGCCAACATCACATTAAACCCTATGGATTAAGAATGGGATGTTGCTCAAGTTCATATGCATGTGAAGCCAGATGACCGAATACTTTTGGAAATATAGTGTGTGTTGACTACATTTAAGATCACACACATACCCTTTTTTGCAGTGAAAATTTAACCCCCATTTGCCCCTTCCAACAAATTTCCATAGTCTGAAGCGATGTTCCAGGTCGGGAACTCGATCTGAGGTGACTGCCAGTGTGAATGATGCGGTGAGGTGAGCAAGGAGTCAATCTTTAGCTTTGCAGTCAAGCTCCAGAGTGAATGGAGCCTCACGTTTGATTTTCAGCTCTGAAAATGTTCGAGAGTTTTCTTGTTAAATGGTCACCGACAAAACTGAAGGAAGAATCCAGGTAAGAGCCATTGAGAGGGCTGGTCAGGTGGTGTTCAGTAACTTCCAACATGTCACAATGACCCTGATATTAGAGGAGTAGACTGCATCAGCCCATACTCTGAATACAGGCTTCGGGAGACGATGAGTTTGATTGGCGAATGTGATGTTTTGTAGCTTTGGGATTCAGTTGTAATTGTAATACCTAAATGTAGGTATTGTGATATAAACAGAGTCTGTTCTACAGTTTCTCATTAGACTGAATGAATAACTGGCTCTAAATGTAGGTATTGTGATATAATCTGTTTGTGAGGAGACAGGAAGAGGAAGAGACAGGAGACAGGAAGACGCTATGCTGTAGTAACGCAGACTTCAACGCGAACCTCGGCAATATTGAGCAAGGCAGCAAGTCAGTAATCTATAAACCACATGGATTAGTTTTCTTAGCCAACACAGTTATAAAACAACTTTAAAAGCTATAAAATTTATATTAATAAACTACTCACTACCGGAAGTACACTGGAGGACGGTGAAGAAGATCTGGACAGTCTGCAAGCTTACATCGACGAGTGTTTCGACCGAGTCGTAATGGGAAAACCAACCAACACTCCGTCCAGCAACAAAGGAGCTCCATCCACCAAGAGGAGTCGCCCAGAAGATTCACCAGGGGCTTCTTCTCAGTCCAGCGAAGTGGCGGACATTTTGGAGTCCATCGATAAGAAGCTGTCCAGTTTCGACGCTCGCCTCTCCATTTTGGAAATTCTTCACAAGGAGTTTCAGGCTCTCCGGGAGTCGGTAGAGTTCAGCCAACAGCAGGTGGAAGCACTTGCTGTGGAGAACGCCGCTCTCAGAGAGTCGGTGAATTCCCTCACCAAGGGAATGACCCGGCTCTCGGAGGAGAATAAAAAAATCAGGGAAACCGTCACCGAGCTCCAGGCCCGCAGCATGAGGGACAACCTCGTGTTTTCGGGTCTACCGGAGAAATCGGAGGAAAACCCGGAAACGACAGTGAAAGAGTTCTTGCAATCCTACCTGAAGCTCCCGGAAGACACTGTTAAAACCATCAACTTCGATCGTGTTCACCGTATAGGAGCTAAGCGACCCGGGGCACACAGACCCAGACCAATCGTAGCCAAATTCGAACGTTTCAAGCAGAAAGAGCTGGTGAAGAGCCGCGGACGGGAGCTGAGAGGAACGGACTTCAGCGTCAACGATCAGTTTCCTAAAGAGATCCTGGAGCGACGCAAAATCCTGTTCCCTCTCCGGAAAAAACATATTCAAGAAGGTTCACGAGCTATCATTGCGGTGGACAAACTCTATATAAACGGACAGCTTTATCGCGACCAGGAAACCACGCCATGGCTATACTGATCAGGTGACCTGTGTATACAAACGCCTTTTTTCTCCATCTTCTTTGTTTTGTTTTTTTTTCTTTTTTTACATGTCTATATATAACAATTAATGCCGGTTTAGACAGCATAGTGGACTTTATGTTAAGTAATTATTATTTTTATTTTTATTTATTTATTTATTTTTTTTTTCTTTCTCTTTTTTTTTTTTTTTTTTTCTTTCTCTTCCCCTCATTCTTTTGCTATATTTGTCACTTTGGAGCACCCTTTCCTTTTCTTTTCTTTCTGCATCCAACATGTTTGCTACACAACACACACAATGCTATACAGGACACATAACATGCAATGTACACTCACACACACATCCACACACACACACACATCTTCAGTGAGCACGCAACACTTTCTCGATTAATTTCAATATGAGCACACTGAGGTTTGTTTCATGGAATGTGCGTGGAGTTGGTTCAAGGGAGAAGAAGGTGAAAATTATTAACCGATTAAACGACTTGCAGGCTGACATTGTGTTCCTACAGGAGACACATGTGTCCAGAACATCTGCACACACACTCTCCTCTTCACAGTTTCCTCATATGTACTCAGCCTGTTACAACTCTAAACAAAGAGGTGTAGCTATATTAATTAACAAAAGGATAAACTTCTCTATTAGAAACACGATGTCAGACCCCGAAGGCAGATTTATAATACTTAATCTATCTATTCAGAATATAGATTTATGTATTGCCAGTATATATGGACCAAATGTTGATGATCCCTCCTTCTTTCATACCTTCTTCACCTCACTTGCTGATCACTCTGATACCACAATTGTAATAGGAGGGGACTTCAACCTGGTACTTAATGCAGAGATTGACAGGCTTAGTACAGCAGTGAGTCAAAGAAACTGGCAGTCTGCAGACATTCTTAAACAATACATGAAGGATTTTGGTCTTTGCGATGCTTGGCGCTCACATCACCCCACTCTGAGAGATTATAGTTTTTTCTCACAAGTACATCACTCCCACTCCCGCTTGGATTACTTTTTAGTCAGTAGCTCCATGATGACGGAAATCACAGACACTCAGATACATCCGATCACTATTAGTGATCACGCACCTGTATCTGTGTCTCTGACACAGAAACGAGTTACACCACCAACTAGGAACTGGAGATTTAATACATCATTACTTAAAGAACAAGATTTCATTAATTATTTTAAACGAGAGTGGGCTATATACTTAGAACAAAATAATCTGCCGGAAATATCGCCATGTGTTCTATGGGAAGCAGGAAAGGCAGTAATGCGGGGTAAAATAATTTCTTACTGCGCACATAAGAAAAATAAAGAAAAAACACTTATATTAGAATTGGAACAGAAAATTAAATCTTTAGAAAATGCCTATGCTGCATCACCACAAGAAAATATAATTAACAGCCTGAGGAAACTTAAATTGGAATTAAATGAAATACTTGATAAGAAGACACAATTTATGTTGCAGAGGTTGCGTCTGGAAAACTTTGAACATGGAAATAAATCTGGAAAATTCCTGGCCAATCAGTTAAAACTGAATAAAGAAAAAACAGCTATTCACTCTATTAAAGACTCGGTCGGTAATATTACTCATGACCCACAACAAATAAATAACTCCTTTAAAGACTTTTATGAAGCCTTATACTCATCACAGATTAATCCATCTGATGCTGAAATTGAAGAATTTCTTAATGATATAAATCTACCTAAATTAAATGAGGATCAGATTACAACTCTTGATTCACCGTTTTCATCATCTGAATTCTGTAAGGCAATACAGCACCTTCCAAATAATAAAGCCCCAGGCCCAGACGGGTTCCCAGCAGAATTCTATAAAGAATTTTGGCCTGTGTTAGAACCTACTTTTTTCAGAATGGTGACTCAAATCAAGAATAACCACACAATCTCCCCAAACATGAACTCTGCCAACATTAGCCTGCTTCTTAAACCAGGCAAAGACCCAACACTTCCATCTAGCTATCGCCCAATCTCTCTTATTAATGTAGACCTTAAAATTATTTGCAAAGTTCTCGCAAGAAGATTAGAAAAAATCACTCCATATATTATACATTCGGACCAAACAGGTTTTATCAAGGGCCGGCACTCAGCCGATAACACACGCCGACTAATAAATATAATAGATTACTGTTCCATTAACAAATTAGAAAAAATAGTAGTCTCTTTAGATGCAGAGAAAGCATTCGACAGGGTAAATTGGAAATTTTTGTTAGCAGTTCTACATAAATTTGGATTTGGCCCATCCTTTATAAACTGGATCGAAACATTATACAGCTCTCCAAATGCACGGGTTAGGACAAATGATCTTATTTCACAAAGCTTCAGTCTGCAGAGGGGAACTAGACAAGGTTGCCCACTCTCTCCCTCAATGTTTATCATCTTCATTGAGCCACTAGCAGCAAAAATCAGACAGAATGTAAACATCAAAGGAATCCAAACAGAAAATACAGACCATAAAATAAGCCTTTATGCTGATGATGTATTACTTTTCCTCGGGAACTCACAAACCGCTCTTCTAAAGACAATCACACTTATAGATAAGTTCTCATCTGTATCAGATTACTCCATTAATTGGAGTAAATCAACAGTTTTGCCTCTGAATTGTAAATTTCAGAACATCATACCTACATCACTACAGTCGGGCAACATTAGATATCTAGGTATAAATTTTTCTCCCAGGCTGTTAGATCTGGTACGACTGAACCATATTCCTTTACTAAAAACAATAGAGGACGATCTCACACGTTGGAACTCTCTACCTATATCTCTCATGGGGAGAGTTGCCACAATAAAAATGATGATTCTGCCTAAAGTAAATTATCTGTTCTTAATGATCCCTAATAAACCTTCTATTGCTTGGTTTAAGTCGCTAGACTCATATATTTCTAAATTTTTATGGAAAAGTAAAACATCTAGAATAAGCTTGAAGACTTTACAAAAGCTAAAATGCAGCGGTGGTCTAGAACTACCAAATTTTTATCACTATTTTTTAGCCAATAGACTACAGTATGTTTCAAGGTGGATGAAATCAAACCGCTCAGACAGCCCATGGCTGGATCTGGAACAAACACTCTGTGGGAAATTGAAAATATCTGACTTACCTCTCATTAGCTCCAGCATTAAACATTACAATTGCTTTAAAAGCCTTACAATAAGCACCACCCTGATAGCCTGGTGGGAATTCTTAAAGATGGCTAAGTCTTCACTAATCCCTTGTAAATTAACACCCATTTGGAACAATCCCGATATATGTCGGAAAAAGACAGTACTGAATTTTTCAGAATGGCAAGAAAAAGGAATAAATAATTTAGAACATGTTATTCATGATGGGACCTTTATTTCATTTGAAGATCTTATTTTAAAATATGAAATTAGCAGTAGCAAATTTCTGGAATATCACCAATTGAGGTCCATCATACAGGCAAGATTTAATCTAAGTAATCTAAATCTAGAAATCCCTGTGTGGATAACAGACTTTCTAAACCTCTATACCCCTAAACTGTTATCAAAAATATACAAATTATTATTAAAAATTAATGATTCAATATCCCTTCCAATTACAAAATGGGAGAGAGATCTTTCCATCATCCCGGATGAAAATTTCTGGACACAGATATGTCTAAATACTTTTAAAATGACTAAAAATCCAAATTTACAACTTATACAATACAAAACTCTCCATAGAATACATTATACAGGGCACAGAATGTTCCAAATGGGCCTTAGAGAAACAAATATATGCACTAACTGCACAGGTAATTATATTGAAAATTATATGCATGCTATATGGTCTTGCATGCCAGTTCAGAGATTTTGGCAGACAATATGTGAAGACTTATCCACATGGTTCCATTGTGATATCCAAGCCTCACCAAAACTGTGCATTTTAGGTGATATAAGTGAATTAAACATAGAAACGAATATATCACCTATAGTTCTTACTGCCTTATGCATCGCCAAGAAAACTATCCTCATGAAGTGGAAATCAAAAAATGATTTATGTATAACTCACTACAGAAACCTACTTCTAGACCACATTAGTCTGGAAAGAATGTCTGCTACCACTAAAAATCAATTGACTACATTTGAATCCCTCTGGTCCCCACTGATCAGCTCCATCACGTGATGGGGGTAACCGGCTGTAGTCTTGTCTTGTGGTGTACCCAGCAGGTGGCTGGGGGTGGGCTGGGGGATTTGGATGTCTGATGGCTCTTGGACTGGAGATGGGGGCTGACGCTCTGCGGTTTCTGTGTGCGGGCCCTGTTGTTGATGGTGGGGGGCCTGGATGTGTGCGCTCACGGTCTTGGGGTGGGGACCTGGGGACCCGTGGGGGTGGGTGCTGGCCCCGTCCGGGGGGCTGGCCTCCTCTGTGTGGGCCGGGGTGTGGGGTCTGGGGCCTTGGCGCCTGGGGTCGCCCGTCCCCCGTTTGGGCTCCTCCCTGCGCTGGAGGGGTCTGTGCCCCCCTGGGCGCACCGCCGGGTGATGGGGGTCTGGGGCGCGCCGGGGTGTCTGTCTGGCATTCCAGGATTCTTGATGCCTCCCGGGAGGAGGGGTGGGGCACTCAAGTAGGGGGACAACCACATAGGGCTGGTTGGTTCTGGACCCAGGACCACTGTGTTTGCGTATATATGGGTGTGTGTGAAGTTTGTGCGGGTGAGTGTGTTTGTGTTGGTATGTATGTGTGTGTGTTTGTATTGTAATCGTGAGTATGTGTATTGTAACCGTGAGTATGTGTATGTGTGATAATTGTTGTCTCTTGTGTGCGTGTGGGTGTGTATGTTTTGTGCTGTGTCAGCTGTGTGGGCGGGCGCCGGCCTGGAGCGCGGTGGTGTCCTGGGGGCTTGGCCGCTTCGGGCCCTGGGCCGGCCTTCCCTGCGCCGCGGCCGGGTGTAGGAAACCGGGGTGCCTAGTGAGCTAGCGCCAGCTGGCTCTCTTCCTCCGAGGGGTAGTTCTCTGCCTCTCGGTCTTTCTTATCCTGACCCTTCCCCTCCTCCCACTCAGTCAAACATCACACTACACATGGGGGTTCTGGGGGAGGGGGGCCCATGCTACAGTGAGTAGGGCCACCTACCTGGCTCTGCTCGCTGTGATGCGTGATGTCCCACTCCTCCCCTTTTTTCCCCCCTTACAATGACACATTTCATGACACAGTACAGTACACACAGGGCTTTGGGGGGCAGGTGTCACTCAGTGGATGGTGGGTGGCGCTGCTGATGTGACCTCACTTATCTGCTCACTGCTACCTGCCCCTCAATTTTATTTACACATTAGACATTGAGGGCCTTGGGGGGCAGCGTGGCAGTGTGCTGTTATTCAGTACTACATTGCCTCTGTCCCTCCAATTTTAATTGCACTGTAGCTCACACACATTCTTTTCATTTCACACACATATTGAGTGTGTGGGGGGGGGGGGTGGGCAGGTCCTCTCACACCGGTTTGGTGCACCCTGCCTGGTGGGGAGACCGGCCGGTCATTCGGGGCCGGGGTGGCTGCCTCCCTGGGTTACCGCTGACCCGTGCTGGTGTCCGCCCGCCGATACTGTGAGTCCATGTATGTTCCGTGTGTATGCATGAGTGGGTGACTGGTGTGTGCGAGTGTGGGTGTGGGTGTGTGTGGGTGCATGTGAACATGTGTGTGTGGACAGCTGGGCCTGGGTCTATGACTTGCTGAGCCTGGACATCTGTGGTACATGGTGGTGGGCAGGAGTTACCCCTCCCCACCGCTCCCCGCTGCTTGCCGACTCCGCCCCACACCCGGGGTATGGGTGCCCTGTGGGTCCCTGGGTGCATGACTGGACATCGTGGCGTGGTCCCTGCCCTGCTCCCTTGGCGGTTGTGTCCTGAGGGTGGTTTGGGCCTTTCTGGCATGGGGGGGGGGTCCTGCCGGGGGTCGGCCGGTCTCGGGCGCCTGGGCCCTCGGGGGCCGCATGCTCGGCTCATGCTGGGGATGTTGGCCTGCCGGGGGGGGTGGGCTGCTCATTGCCTCTGGCTCTCCGGTCACTTGCCCTTTGTCTGTGGGCGCTCTGTCTGGGGCCTCCATTCTTCGTCCTCTGGGGCGTGCACGCGGTGGCCGTCGGAGCGTGTGGCCTCAGGTCTCCTGAGTTCCTAATGGGCTGTGGATGGTCCGGGTCCCCCGGGTCCTTCCCTATCTGTCTCTGGACCACGGGGGCATGGTTGCGGCTTCTTGCCCTCATTGCTGAGCACATTCCATGACACATGACACGTGAACGCATATACACACATATACACATTGCTGCAAACAGTAGAATTGTGTGTGGTGGGTGGGTGTATATGTATAGAGGCATATGTATAGATATGTAAACATGTGTATGTATGTAGCAGCAAATAGTAGAATTATGTCTGGGTGTATATATGTATATGTATATGTGAATATGTATATGTATGTATATCTGTATAATTGTTTTTTTCCCCTCCCCTTTTTTTTTTTTTTTTTTTTTTTTTTTTTTAACTTACTTATTTATCTATTTATTTTTATTTAGTTGTCTGTTTATTTACTTATTTTATTTGTTTTTTCTCTCTTTTTTATTATTATTATTATTTTTTTTTTCTATTTATTTATTTACTTACTTAATTATCATTATTATGATTTTTTATTATTATTATTATTTTTTTTTTTTTTTTTTTCTCTCTCCTCCCTTCTTCTCTTTCTTTCCTGTCCTCTTTTTTATTGCCTGTCAGGCCTGGCCAAACAAATAAAATAAAAACTTTAACAAGAATAGGCTTTAGTAACCTATAGAGCTTTTTCTTGTGAAAACAAATATGTTTGGTACATCAGTACATTCGGATTACCATTCCGATTGCAAAAATGGCCAGATATGACAGGTTTAAAAAAAAAAAAAAAAAAAAAAAAAAAAAAAGAGAGGAGTAGACTGCATCAGCCCATACTCTGAATACAGGCTTCGGGAGACGATGAGTTTGATTGGCGAATGTGATGTTTTGTAGCTTTGGGATTCAGTTGTAATTGTAATACCTAAATGTAGGTATTGTGATATAAACAGAGTCTGTTCTACAGTTTCTCATTAGACTGAATGAATAACTGGCTCTAAATGTAGGTATTGTGATATAAACTGAGTCTGTTCTACAGTTTCTCATTAGGCTGAATGAATAACCGACTCTAAATGTAGGTATTGTGATATAAACTGAGTCTGTTCTACAGTTTCTCATTAGACTGAATGAATAACCGGCTCTAAATGTAGGTATTGTGATATAAACTGAGTCTGTTCTACAGTTTCTCATTAGGCTGAATGAATAACTGGCTCTAAATGTAGGTATTGTGATATAAACTGAGTCTGTTCTACAGTTTCTCATTAGGCTGAATGAATAACTGACTCTAAATGTAGGGATTGTGATATAAACTGAGTCTGTTCTACAGTTTCTCATTAGACTGAATGAATAACTGACTCTAAATGTAGATATTGTGATATAAACTGAGTCTGTTCTACAGTTTCTCATTAGGCTGAATGAATAACTGACTCTAAATGTAGGTATTGTGATATAAACTGAGTCTGTTCTACAGTTTCTCTGTAGACTGAATGGATAGCCGACTCTAAATGTAGGTATTGTGATATAAACTGAGTCTGTTCTACAGTTTCTCATTAGACTGAATGAATAACCGACTCTAAATGTAGGTATTGTGATATAAACTGAGTCTGTTCTACAGTTTCTCATTAGGCTGAATGAATAACTGGCTCTAAATGTAGGTATTGTGATATAAACTCAGTCTGTTCTACAGTTTCTCATTAGGCTGAATGAATAACCGGCTCTAAATGTAGGTATTGTGATATAAACTGAGTCTGTTCTACAGTTTCTCATTAGGCTGAATGAATAACCGACTCTAAATGTAGGTATTGTGATATAAACTGAGTCTGTTCTACTGTTTCTCATTAGGCTGAATGAATTACTGACTCTAAATGTAGGTATTGTGATATAAACTGAGTCTGTTCTACAGTTTCTCATTAGACTGAATGAATAACCGACTCTAAATGTAGGTATTGTGATATAAACTGAGTCTGTTCTACAGTTTCTCATTAGGCTGAATGAATAACTGACTCTAAATGTAGGTATTGTGATATAAACTGAGTCTGTTCTACAGTTTCTCATTAGGCTGAATGAATAACCGACTCTAAATGTAGGTATTGTGATATAAACTGAGTCTGTTCTACAGTTTCTCATTAGACTGAATGAATAACCGACTCTAAATGTAGGTATTGTGATATAAACTGAGTCTGTTCTACAGCTTCTCATTAGGCTGAAAAGGGTTTTTACACCTCTGTTCTGTAAAGCTTGTCTAGTCTTATAACAGTTGTCAATGCAGTTGTGAGAGGAGTATGTAGAGGTTAATTCATGTGGGAGCCTATAATGAACAGGAAAATGGATTAAGGAAACCGGTTTAAAGCCCCTTTCAGTGGCCAAAGGGCTGTTATAATTACAGGACTAGAACCAAACTTCCTTTTCTAAAGACATCTTATCACAGACATAACTATAAATTCTTAATATGTCAAAGCTTTTAAAGAGTAATTTTGCTATAGCTGTTGTTGTTGCAGTGATGTAACTATTGTTTTGATGAGCGGATGCAACACTGCTCAGCTCTGTGGGTGTTTCCTAAATCAGGCTTTTTCAGACAGTAGAGTTCCTGGATAAATGGAGTTAAGCAACATAGGATTGGAATAAATGTCCAAAGCTGATCTGTTCCCTGTATCCTGTACTGTTCTCCATGCTGAGTTTTTGTACCCTGCTTCATCTCTGCAAGCCATGACGTCTAAACTCCTCTAAAGCCCTCCAAAGGCATCATTAACTATCATCAAATAAACGAACATCGCTCAGCTCCGCCCTCTAAAGGCGTCATTAACGAACATCAAATAAATGAACGTCGCTCAGCTCCGCCCTCTAAAGGCGTCATTAACGACCATCAAATAAACGAACGTCGCTCAGCTCCGCCCTCTAATGGTGTCATGAACGACCATCAAATAAACGAACGTCGCTCAGCTCCGCCCTCTAAAGGCGTCATTAACGACCATCAAATAAACGAACGTCGCTCAGCTCCGCCCTCTAAAGGCGTCATTAATGAACGTCGCTCAGCTCCGCCCTCTAAAGGCGTCATTAACGACCATCAAATAAACGAACGTCGCTCAGCTCCGCCCTCTAAAGGAGTCATTAACAAACGTCGCTCAGCTCCGCCCTCTAATGGTGTCATTAACGACCATCAAATAAACGAACGTCGCTCAGCTCCGCCCTCTAAAGGCGTCATTACCAGCCATCAAATATACAAATGTCGCTCAGCTCCGCCCTCTAAAGGCGTCATTACCAGCCATCAAATAAACGAACGTCGCTCAGCTCCGCCCTCTAAAGGCGTCATTAACGAACGTCGCTCAGCTCCGCCCTCTAATGGTGTCATTAGCGACCATCAAATAAACGAACGTCGCTCAGCTCCGCCCTCTAAAGGCGTCATTACCAGCCATCAAATAAACGTCGCTCAGCTCCGCCCTCTAATGGTGTCATTAACGACCGTCAAATAAACAAACGTTGCTCAGCTCCGCCCTCTAAAGGCGTCATTAACGACCATCAAATAAGCAAACGTTGCTCAGCCTCGCCCTCTAAAGGCGTCATTAACGACCGTCAAATAAACAAACGTCACTCAGCTCCGCCCTCTAAAGGCGTCATTAACGACCGTCAAATAAGCAAACGTTGCTCAGCCTCGCCCTCTAAAGGCGTCATTACCGACCGTCAAATAAGCAAACGTTGCTCAGCCTCGCCCTCTAAAGGCGTCATTACCAGCCATCAAATAAACAAACGTCGCTCAGCTCCGCCCTCTAAAGGCGTCATTAACGAACGTCGCTCAGCTCCGCCCTCTAAAGGCGTCATTAACGACCATCAAATAAACAAACGTCGCTCAGCTCCGCCCTCTAAAGGCGTCATTAACGAACGTCGCTCAGCTCCGCCCTCTAAAGGCGTCATTAACGACCATCAAATAAACGAACGTCGCTCAGCTCCGCCCTCTAAAGGCGTCATTAACGAACGTCGCTCAGCTCCGCCCTCTAAAGGCGTCATTAACGACCATCAAATAAACGAACGTCGCTCAGCTCCGCCCTCTAAAGGCGTCATTAATGACCGTCAAATAAACGAACGTCACTCAGCTCCGCCCTCTAAAGGCGTCATTAACGAACGTCGCTCAGCTCCGCCCTCTAATGGTGTCATTAACGACCATCAAATAAACGAACGTCGCTCAGCTCCACCCTCTAAAGGCGTCATTACCAGCCATCAAATAAACGTCGCTCAGCTCCGCCCTCTAATGGTGTCATTAACGACCGTCAAATAAACAAACGTTGCTCAGCTCCGCCCTCTAAAGGCGTCATTAACGACCGTCAAATAAGCAAACGTTGCTCAGCCTCGCCCTCTAAAGGCGTCATTACCAGCCATCAAATAAACAAACGTCGCTCAGCTCCGCCCTCTAAAGGCGTCATTTAACGAACGTCGCTCAGCTCCGCCCTCTAAAGGCGTCATTAACGAACGTCGCTCAGCTCCGCCCTCTAAAGGCGTCATTAACGACCATCAAATAAACGAACGTCGCTCAGCTCCGCCCTCTAAAGGCGTCATTAACGACCATCAAATAAACGAACGTCGCTCAGCTCCGCCCTCTAAAGGCGTCATTAACGACCATCAAATAAACGAACGTCGCTCAGCTCCGCCCTCTAAAGGCGTCATTAACGAACGTCGCTCAGCTCCGCCCTCTAAAGGCGTCATTAACGACCGTCAAATAAACAAACGTCGCTCAGCTCCGCCCTCTAAAGGCGTCATTAACGACCGTCAAATAAACAAACGTCGCTCAGCTCCGCCCTCTAAAGGCGTCATTAACGACCGTCAAATAAACAAACGTCGCTCAGCTCCGCCCTCTAAAGGCGTCATTAACGACCGTCAAATAAACAAACGTCGCTCAGCTCCGCCCTCTAAAGGCGTCATTAACGACCGTCAAATAAACAAACGTCGCTCAGCTCCGCCCTCTAAAGGCGTCATTAACGAACGTCGCTCAGCTCCGCCCTCTAAAGGCGTCATTAACGACCATCAAATAAACGAACGTCGCTCAGCTCCGCCCTCTAAAGGCGTCATTAACGAACGTCGCTCAGCTCCGCCCTCTAAAGGCGTCATTAACGACCGTCAAATAAACGAACGTCGCTCAGCTCCGCCCTCTAAAGGCGTCATTAACGAACGTCGCTCAGCTCCGCCCTCTAAAGGCGTCATTAACACACATCAAATAAACAAATCACCTAGAAACCGTTTACTGTTCTCATTACGAGCTGTTACTTTATGGCTTTTACAACAATGAAGTGTCTAATCAATAAAAAAAAATGTTTTTACCTTGTAACAGAAGAACACAATTGTTTCTTTTCCACACTTAATTAAGCCCCCACATCAAACCACAACTGCAAATTTAAGGCATGTTCTGTCCTTGTAAATTTGCATGAAGTCACAACATGTTTACTAATGAATAATGTCAATATTCCAATAACGTACAATTTGAGTATTCTGTTTACTTTTCATTGTGAGCAGAAAGGACCCAGTTAGATGTTTAATTACATGCGTAATTTGCATTCAAATGCTTTTTCAGTTTTTATGAGCCACAAATTCCAGAAAAAGATGCAGCCAATGAAACATTTTACGGCCAGTGGAGTTTTTGTCTTTGGTGTCCTCATGTTGTGATCTCGTAATGCGAGTTTACCAGCAGCTGGGCTTGTTTACCATTACTGTGGTCATGCATTAAAATCACATCACACTTTGTGTGGCTTCGTGAACCTCTTTACTGTTATGCATGTGTGTGATTTAATATGGCATTTGTAGCTGTTTCCACAAATCGGCTATTTCAGGGCATCGAGAGCAACACTGAGTCATTAATTGCAATAATTACATTCTGTGACTAAACCACCCAGCTATGTGAGACGCATCTGTGTAGCTTCTATTCCAGTTCTTATGACTTCGGTAATTATTTCACTTTGTTTGAAACACCTGTGCTTCCACTCACTGGCCACTTTATTAGAAACACTCAACTTGTACTTCCACTCACTGGCCACTTTATTAGAAACACCAGCCTTGTACTTCCACTCACTGGCCACTTTATTAGAAACACCAGCCTTGTGCTTCCACTCACTGGCCACTTTATTAGAAACACTCAACTTGTGGTTCCACTCACTGGCCACTTTATTAAAAACACCTCCGTTAAAGCTCCTCTATGTAGATGTTCAGTTTCAAACTGCAGTCCATCTGTTGCTGTATAGTGTATCAGCCCCCATATTCATAACTGGCCAGTTTCTGACCACAGGTCCGTTGTTGTCCAGATGTTATGTGGGTGGTGCTGGTATGAGTGTATCACATGTCAGTGAACCTGCTAGGCTGAGAGTGGACCACCACACAAATAACATCTGGCAAACAACGCGCCCGTGTTCAGAAACTGACCAGGACTAAAGGACGGACAACACAAACTAGCATCAACAGAAGGAGTACTTTCAGTCGACATGAGAAGGATTCTGTGAATTCTCAGTTAAGGTGAGGATCAATAAGCACCTTTATCGTTCAGGACTATCACATACAGCAGCCAAAGGGAAATTCCACCAACTTGACAAATTCCTGCATAATTAACTGGTTGAGATGTAAACAGAGCAGTTCAGAGCAGTTTGGTGTGAAACTCTCTGTTCTAGATAAACTTATCGAGTCAGAACTGTTCACAGTGGTGGTGGTAGGAACCAGACGTCCCCCTCTAAAAGCTCCTCACAGAAAGTTCCTACATGAAATGGTTCTGAATTCACTGCCTGATGACTGAGACGCTGTTTTCAGAAGCATTTTATGGTGGAGGGGTACGTGCAGGGGGTTGTGAGGAGCCTCATTTTCTTTGGAGCTTTTAATCAGATTTTGATCTCCCAGTTTTGGAAACCTTTTCCTATGAAAGTGGGTTTTCTCCTGAAAAATCCAAAAGCTGTAGGTTTGCTGGTGGTTTCTAATCATTTAAAAGGCTGTATTTTTCATCATGACACCTGATGTTAGATTGTAAAGAGTTTTTAAAAAGCCTTGGTGGACAAATAGGTGGAATTCCCCTTTAAGCAGAGCTGTAAATGTAAAATCTGGCACTTGATGAACAAGCAGTCTGAAATATCCTCAGTTCAGCCCTCCACTAGCAGGTCAGGTCCCCCCAGCAGCAGCTCTAACAATGCAGATGATCACCGTGCTCCAGCCTGATTGTCTGAGGCCTGCACTGTTGCATTATGGGTGCTGAGGGTGTAAATAAAGTGTGAAATACCTGCAGGAAAGGCTCTGTAATCTCTTACATGTGCCGTGCTGCGATAAGCCCAGCCAGTCCACAGCTGCGAGGCAGAAGAACCAGCCTTAGCTCCAAAATCACGGGGGGTCACGAGGTCAACGAGGCCGCTCGCCACCCAGCTTTTACAGCAACCTGCAGCTTTCCGGCTCACTAATACCCCGTCGTATAGCTCGTTTAATGCCATCTGGATTTATTTTAATGCCCCATCTGTGTCACATAAGCCCAGAATGCTCTGACCCATCAAAAGTAATTGAGCGAGTTCGCTGCGTAGGTGTGCATCCTAAAACAAGTCGCTATTTATTTATTTATTTATTTGTAATTTTATTTTTTTGACAAGACTGCAATAAAAATGCGGAATAGTTTGCGTGCACTGCTTGAAGAACTTGTCAACTTTAAAATGTGCTCTCAATTTATCACATCTGAAACTTTCAAATGAGCTCAACCTGAAGTGATTATCTCCGCTAGGCTAATCTGAAACTTTCAGACGTGATGAATTGAGGAAACATTTTTCACTCGACCCAACTCTCCTCATTCTGTTTTTCCACTTTCTGTGCCTCTTAAATCCATATTCCACACAGAGCTCCATCAATTCAGAGAGTTCTGCCCACTTTGCCTTGACCTTATACCTTCTTTCAGCCCCATTTTCAAAGGTTATTTCTCATTTTTTGGAGGATCCAAGACGCCCTTTCCTTTCTAAAATAAAAGGATTACAGCTTAGCAGCCTCACCCAAAGTGACTTGATTGAGTTTTCATTCTCTGTCTCTGTCCGTCTGTCTCTCTCTCTCTCTCTGTCTCTCTGTCTCTGTCTCTCTCTCGTGGTGAGTCTGGCTGAATGAATCAAAGTGGCGTTCAGATCTCGCTGCCGAGATGATTCATTGTCTTCACTCTGGCAAGAGAGCGGCCGTGTTTTCTGCCCAAAGCTGTGGCCGGCCGCATCTGCTGCCAGTGATTTTCCCACTGAATCCACCCAGTCGCGCTCGGCTGTTGTCGCCGAGTCTGTCTTGTTTGTTTGTGCTTTTAATGCCCACTGATTTATAGACTCGTCACGGGGCTGCTTAATACAGCACATTCAGTTCCCTTAAAGAAATAGTTTGGCTGAGAATCAAATTTGCTCAGTTTTTTCCCTCTTTTGCCCCAAATGTAGTCGCGGTGTTGTCCAAACTGGTTTTGAATCTAATGAGTAGGAAGCCAGAGCTGCACCAATCAGCATGGTGCTAACTTCATGCCCGAGTCTTCCACCACTCATCTCAAACCGTGTGGAGCTGCTCAGTAATTTTCCTTCGGCAGGTTCATATTAATATTAAAGGCCGCGTTAGCGCCACGCAGCAGAATGCAGCTATGCTAGAATGCCTCGCAGAGTGCTGATGAAAGTAAATATACTCATAGATTTAATGAAATGAACATAAAACATGATTCATTACTGACTCTTCACAAGCTCACTGTTTTTGAGCTGAAATATACTGTGTGTGTGTGTGTGTGTGTGTGTGTGTGTGTGTGTGTGTGTGTGTGTGTGTGTGTGTGTGTGTGTGTGTGTGTATAAAATGAGGTGAAAAAATGGTTAGTAAGGTTGGCTGAGGAAACGGACTGTTTTAATAAATATTATAAAATATATAATGAAAGGTCCCCAGGAGCCGTGTCACTGGTGTAACTGTGTAACACCAACTCTTAATTTGAAATAAGTCACACCGATGACGTCACTCGACCTCCTTGTTCCTTGTCTGAGGATCTATAGAGAAAAGTTCATGGTGAGTCCACTGTGTCTTTCAGTTCTCAGAGATTTTCTCATTCAGCTCATGATCTCATATGAAGCTTTTAGCTGACATCACTGGTGTGACCGACTTTATTCTGAGGTCACTGTGAAAAATAGAACACAAATATTTTAGTGGATGTTCCGTGATGGACAGCGTGTGGTTTGATGTTCTGTAGCAGCTGTTCTGTAAAATGCATTGTTCATTAAAAGCGTCTCTGGTGTTTTCTTTGTGTAACACTGATGAGGATCAGAAACACCAGTGAAAAGTTTCTGTAGAATGACCCATTTCTGTGATTATCTAAGTGGTTGACTCACTTTCTCTGCGTAAGTTTAGTCATGTGATCTACTGTAGCTTCCTCCGGTCTCTAATTTAACATGGTCCTGCTCAGTTTTGCCATTACTAGGAGTCCAAGTTTGAATGCTGCACCAGGCAGTGCAGTATGTTAGATGTACAGCCACCTTGAGTGCAGCTGCATGGATAGATGGCGAAAATCAAATGTATACAACTTTCCACTTACCCTAAATGATCAGCCATGAAATGTTTGCCATCCAAATGTTGCTTCCGTAGTGCTGGAGCTCCAAGCAGGGAACTTTAGAGAGGAGAATTATCACTCTGTAATGTGTTCTGGGTTTTTCAGACACTAGAGGGTGCTCCTGAGCGAGTCCAGAATGAATGGGTTGATATGGAGCATCTGAGCAAAGTCATAGTTTATAAAAGCTTAAACATTTTTAATGTTTAAGAGCTTTTAAACTCTAGTTATAGGAGTATAAATCGGCGGCTCATGACGTCTGTGAGTGTGAACAGCCAATGAGCTGCTCCACTCGCCCATCATTCATCACACTCTAGCAGTAAAGTCCACCTCCTGCTGCCCAAAACCCGTTTACTGTAGAATAAAGGAAACACAGCAGTGAGATTTCTTTGTTTTTTGTGAAAATCATGTCTCTACTTTTCGAAAATTTAAAGAAACATTCTGGGTGACTGATTAGAAACTATTTTAACTTTTTGTTTTTAACCTTTTCCTCCATTTACATTTACTCCCATTCTTTGAGGACTTGCTCGTGGGCGCCCTCTGCTGTTTATCAGTCCCGTTTTTGATATAATGGGGGAAATAGGAAGTAGCCAGGGTCCTCATAAACTGGCTCTGCTCCAAGCCTAATGTTGTGAATACTTTGGAATCTACACAGTCGCTCTGATTCAGTCACTTAAAGACGTGTTGTGGTAGTTTGTGGGTTTAATATGCACTGATGTATAAAACGGTCGCTGAGCTACTTAATACAACTGACTTTTTCTTTTTTTCAATAGCCACCTACATCTTTTCTTTAAGTACATCCCCACAACCTCTCTAAACTCGCTTAAACTCCATCTAGCTCTTCATTACGATGAGCAGACTTGTAGATGCGGCTGAGGACACAGTAACAACAGCCAGACATCAGGTGTTCCATCATGCAGGAACATGGAGGTGAGTTTCCTGTTGTTTCTCATTTTGAAATGTAAGATCAATAGTTGTATATAAATAGAAACAACAGAAATTGGGATTAGAATCTAATTTTTACATATGCTTGATGCACATGTGTGTGAAAGGGAGCCAAATTCTGCAGGGAAGTGGGAATTCGGCACAACACCTGTTGTCTAGAATTACATCAACAAGTCTATGCCACGTTAATGAAGACATGAATGGTGAATTGAGCGAGTTGAGACGTTATGGGGATGTTTTTATGGATTTATTTACCAACCTATTTTCTAAATTGTTGACAGTGTGTGAAATGCTGAATGTCATAATCCACTGAAATGATACGTTCTAAGCTGTACTGACTCCACACACCCTGACTCTCCTCCAGGCTTTTATTTTACTGTTCTGTTTTAAAACATTCGGTTATGAAATGTACAAAAACCAACTTTTCACCTGGAGAAACTGATTTAAGCTTCACAATCAGACCTCAAAACCACTGTAGAACCTTTTGAGGGAACATTTCCACTGTTTGTACCATGATGAATGAGAAATGTATCTAAACAGAACCTTCGTTTTTAACAGTGTACCTTTTCTTTTAGAAGCACTTAATAATCTTTTGGGGATTGTAGATACAAAATTATTCAGTTTGAAAGTGAGATTTTGCCATTTCTTCAGTTATTCAAGCCTTCAGCTGTGCATCCGTACAGGTTCTTTGTTGTTGTGTATTGCACTTCATAATACGCTGCACATTTTCAGTGTGAGATGGATCTGGACTGCAGGCAGGTCAGTCTTGCACCCTCATTCTCTGCCTACACAACCGTCCTGTTGCAACACATGCATAACCTTTTTACTGTCATGTTGGGATAAGTATGGACGTCTCTGAAAAATATGATGTCTAAAAGGCAGCATATTTTTGCAGATACTGTACACATCATTACAGATGCTGGATTTTGAACTTTATGCTGGTAACTATCTGGATGGTTCTTTACTTTTTTTGGCCTGGAGAACATGTCTGTTGTTTCCTTAAACAATCTGAAAGGTGGACTCATCCTACCACAATATGTTTCCGCTAAGCATCAGTCCATTTCAGATGAGCTCAAGCCCAGAGAAGTAGGTGGTGTTTCTGACAGTTATGTGACTTCCACTGTGCATATCATTTGAGGATGCAGTGATACACTGTGTTCATTGACGAGTGCTGGTGGTGATCTCCATTAAAGAAACACACCAGTTGTTAATGCAGTCGGGGTAAAATTTTTAAGGGGAGATTCATCACTCCAGAGAACGTTTCCACTGCTCCAGAGTCCATTGGCAGCACTTTACACCCCTCCAGTCGACACTGGCATTGCGCATATTGATCTTCAGCTTGTGTGCAGCTGCTCAGCTCCTGATGTTCAGTTTATCGGCTGATGTTGGCAGTTTGAGTCTTTTGTTGTGAGCGACGCAACAGAGGACAGGCGATTTTAACTGTTTCAGCATTTGGTGGCCCCACTCTGAGTTTGTATGGTCTACTGCTTCGAGGACGAGCTGTTTCTGCCCCTAGATGCTTCTATTTCATATTAACAGCACAAACTTCACAAATCCTATGACCGTGCCATGTTTAAAGTCACTCTTCAGTACGACCCTTCAGTATGACCCTCTACTGCCAGTGTTTCTCTGAGGAGACTGCTTGGCTATGTGCTTGATTTGAATACACCGGTTAGCAACCTAAACTCAATATTTAGAGGTGTCCACATACATTTGACCACAGTGTTTGTACTGCGTTTGTTTGACAGCAGGTCAAAGTGGATTTACAACTCACTCCTTTCTGTTTTTATTTCCAGCTCAACTGCTGTCCAAACGTTTTTGGAATTGGGTTTGTCTAATTTTTTGCCAAACTATTCCTTTAAGAGTGCATTGGTGAAGGCAGTTGTCAGGATGCCCAACAACAGTTTAACACACATATTGGGGGGAAAAACCTATTAAAGATTCTGGAATGTACGAGACTGACAACTGAGCAGATGGCACTTGAATGCTTGAGGCTGTTCTTAATGAGATTTAAAAATCTGCACATGAATATTACGCACATGTTTGTATTGTTCCAGCCGGAAAACTACAAAATAACACTAGTGTCACTAAAGAAGTGCTCGTATTCGTCTTGGCTGATTGATTAAATGTGGATAAAATGTTGTGTACTTGATTTCCTTCTAAACTGTTGTAAATGATCTATTACAGGCTACATGAAAGTATGGTCACCACTTCAGACAGAGATTCAAAGCTTAGCGGTGATTTAAAAAATTGCAGCGAGTCGATCTAAATCCTCTATCAGCTGGCGGAGGCCCTTTGAACGTTTCTGACAATTGGTCTTGTGGAGAAGGGAGCGAGTAACGTCAGTTCGTTTGGGCTTCTAACGAACGGGGAGCGGATTTGCATAAGCGGGTATTAGCCTACAGTTTAGCATTGTGGACACTTCCTGATGCAGAGACAGATCGGTTTCAGCGTCTGTGAATCATTTTCACGTTTGTTCTCGCAGGGCTGTGGCTATTTATTGCTTTTGTCTTTATCTTTCATGCCAAACTCTTTGAGCGAATGAGTTTCAATTATCTGCTCCGAGAGAAGACGGAGGAGTCCAGCTGGCTGAGAGACGGCAGATGTGACGCTAGTTTCCATCATGGCTAAAGCACAGGAGTGCAGGTCCTGTATCCTGCATGCTAATGACCCTTCCGCTTCACTCTGTGGAGCAGATTCCTCCGTGTGGGTGTGGATTGACTCTTCACGTTCCTTAATAGGAGATTTCACCTGCTGAGGGGAACATTCAGCTGTCGCTCTGATCCGCAGGAGTAAAATCCATTCGCTGGCTTTAACTCAAACAGCACGAGCGGCGCTCTACGTGGGTTTGATGGCTGAGGTTGCAGTTAAAGGCTTAAGAGCAACATTTCAAGATGATTTCAAGATCATTGGTTTTTAATGCAGGCTGCTGTTGAGCTGAACTGGAAATGTTGTGTTGTGCAATAAGTCAGTCTGCTTGCAAAGTAACTCATGAACAATACATACGTTCTTATTGAAACGGAGCACAGTTTTCTGCCGAAACACCTCAAATGATTCTAATATAATATTAGTGTTTGTTCTACAGGGACAATAGAGTTAATATCCAGAATTGAGCTTTTTTCCAATAAAACTTGTATCTAGAAGAAAAATTCAGTAACACTTTCTATGAATGTCACCTTTTGTAAGCATCCATAAACACATTTATAACATGTTATAAATGTGTTTAAGGCCTCATTACCATTGTTATAAATAGTTATAAAAAATGAATTACAGTGAATTACACCCTGAGACTTCCAGTGTTTTATTTCTCAGCACTGGTGCTGTTAGAGCTGCATCTTCAGGGCTTTAGTCCTGAATACTCAGATGCTCCAAACTGGCCATCCAGCCTAGAATCACTGCTACACTGAGCTTTTCTTACTCAGCATCTCACTTTAAACACTACATTACATCACAACAAACCAGGTACCCATCAGCCCCTCCCCTGAACCCCCTCTGACATCACACCGAGCGTGAAGTCACTGTGGAGTGAAGGCCTGGGGAGGGAGGGGGATGATAGTCGAGCCTGTCATTATAATTTATTCCCTCACTGGTTCTAACAGTAAGCGTTAGAACCCTTCACTCCATAACACTACACTACACTACAGTAATGCTGATTTCTGCTAGCGCTCTATTGGATATGCAGTGTTAAGTTAGTGCCAGGCTAACGGTGGTGCACATTAACAGTGGTGTGGATTGACTTTCCTACATTGGGTGAAACACTGATGGCAGCACTAGTTTAAACTCTGACATCTGAAGCCTGTAATGAGCTTTATTGTGTGTGTTTCAGTAAATCCTTCAGTAAATACTTCAACTTGAAGCCTCACTCTTAACACTGGAGGAGGCTTTAGTCCAGTACACTTCACTTTACTTAGAGCAGACAAATACAACTTATGAGCTCTTATAATTTATGAACACTACTTATGCGTAATGCTAACAGTTCAAAATGCATAATAAGCATGGCTATAATGTAATGTGTTTCTAAATATTTATAACCATGTTTATGATGCGTTATGAATGCATTATAACATGTTATGAATGTGTTTATAGATGGTTACAAACATGGCAGTCGTAGAAAGGGTTACCAAAAAAATTCTAATAAAATTAAAGTCCAAAAAAAATGACTTTCTAAAAATTCTAAATCAAGTTCTACGAGGTTCTAATAATAAGATCTAGATCTGGATAATTTATGTGCAGAATGATTTTCTGATAAAATTAATAAAAATCAAGAATGAAGTTCTAAAAAAATTCTTATCAGATGGAAGTTCTAATCATTTTACATTATTTTAATTTAAAATCAATGTCTGGAGTGAAATTAGAAGAAAATGAAATCCAGGATGAAATTTTAATAAAACTAACTTCCACATGAAGTTCAAATAAAATTTAAACATGCAATTAATGTTTGTATCTAGATGTTTTTTTTTTTTTTTTGTGAATTGTATTGAGCTGACAAAGTATGAAGTATGGGTTAATTAACTTGATCAGATATATTGATGGTTATATGTTTGGATTTCCGGTGTTGCCCTGCACTACTGAAAGCGATGCCAAACGTTTATTGTGAATCTGTGTGGGTTTGGCCAAATTCAGTTTGGTGAAAACTTTCTATTCCAACCTTTCTAAAGTGCCTCAAGGTTGTGAGGATTCAGCCTTCGATCGCTGCGGCTCTCACGGTGCAATCTGGAACTGCTTTGTGGAGATAGACTCAGCAGTAGCTGGGGATGCTCTCAGACAGGTCTGCGGAAGTGTTTATTCGGCCCTGTCAGGCTCCGTTAGCAGCTGTGGGCTACAGCTGATGACTTTGGACGCTCTGCAGGATCTACTGTGGCTTCTTACAGCTTCTGGCAAGGCTGCCCATTCCCCTAAACACATACTTGTTTTCTTTCCGAACTCTCATTAACTTTCAAGCTCTCCTCCGTTTCCCTCACCAGCTCCTGTCGTAGCGATGTGGAGGGAAATCAGTGACCCTCCGCTCTCTCTGCACTTTCAGTACGGCTGCTTAATCACCAGCAATGATCGCAGGGAATTGAACAAAGATGGAAATCGGCAGCTTTTGATTTCTCTCACTGCCTTGTGAATCGTTATTTTGGACGGGAGGAAAATCTGAACAGTTGGATGCAAAACTACACCTGGTGTTTGGGTTTGGTTTTGCATGCTCTATGCACCAACTAGCTGGCTGGATGAAGGGGCCAGATGTACTGAGACTGTTGTGTAAGCTTTCAGGGCATTGGCAATTCCAGGAGTTTTTCTAGGTGGGGGTCATAATGTGGCCACAGTTCCTGTCCAGGGGCCAAATAAATGCCTTGTAATTCTAAGAGCTTCATAATTACTTACAATATCTGTAGAATATATTTGTATATCAATAACATCATGTACATTTATTATTCACTGTGTTTTACATTCAGCAAGAGACAAGATTAAATTTTAATATTGAGGCTAATAATTTTACAAATACCAAATACAGACATGCAGACTTGTAAGCAATGAAAAATGGGGCAAGTTCTAAAATGAACCCCTTGTACAGAATCTAGAGGCTTGGAACATTTAGCTTAGGAAATTTTGGGTCTTTTAAAGGAAGGCATTAGGTATTATGGTGCATTCTTAGAGGGGAACAGTTAATTACTGTAAGACCAATCCTGGTCCTGATCCTCCATCCTAGAGAGTTCAGATCCAGACACCTGTGTGTCAGATGCCTCTGAAGTCATACATTAACTGGATCAGATGTGTTATTTAAGGTCCAAAAAACTAAACTCTGCAGGCTGGTAGAGCTCCAGGACCAGAACTAGGTATCCTTGAAAAATTAAGATTCGTAGAGAATTTCAGTTCATTGAGTTCAACAACTATGGCACTTCAAGTCATGTCAGAAAGTGTACTGCTTTCCAGGTATTTTGAAATATTTGTTTAAAATAACCTATTGCTTACAGCACCAATGTTAGTGTGTATGATAATTTGGAAAGCATCTCCATTTAAGATCCCTCCTCAACAATTATAATAAATAGAGGTGAGTTCTAAAAACTCATTTGTGTTCTGTCTGCTGAAAGGCCCCATAATGAGCAAAGTACTTGGACCTCTTTGATTGCCACTTCCACTGTAATTTGCAGGCGATCGCTCTCATAGGGAGCACAGTCCACAGAAATCAACGTGTTCCGCATCAAGTTCAAGGCAAAAACGAAGTGATACTTGTCTGTCTTGGTTGCAGACAATGATCCTTTACTCATACTAGCCTTTTTGTACCCACCATTCGAAAGATATTGGCAACATTAATATGCTTAACAGGAGGTTAGCAAGCTAACTTGGCTTTTCATTGTGTTCCATGAGCTGGCCTTTCAATGGACGTTTAATGTTATACTTTTATATATCTGTAATCATGGAAATGGGGGTGTAGCGTAACCATGGAAATGGGGTGGTGTAGCGTAACCATGGAAATGGGGTGGTGTAGCGTAACCATGGAAAGGGGGGGGTGTAGCGTAACCATGGAAAGGGGGGGGGGGGGGGGGTGTAGCGCAACCATGGAATTGGGGGGGGGGGGGGTGTAACGTAATCATGGAAATGGGGGGGGGGGGGGGGGTGTAACGTAACCACGGGAATGAGGGGGGAGGTGTAACGTAACCACGGGAATGAGGGGGGAGGTGTAGCGTAACCACGGGAATGAGGGGGGAGGTGTAGCGTAACCACGGGAATGAGGGGGGAGGTGTAGCGTAACCACGGGAATGATGGGGGAGGTGTAGCGTAACCACGGGAATGAGGGGGGGGGAGGTGTAACGTAACCACGGGAATGAGGGGGGGGGGGGGAGGTGTAACGTAACCACGGGAATGAGGGGGGGGGAGGTGTAACGTAACCACGGGAATGAGGGGGGGGGGGAGGTGTAACGTAACCACGGGAATGAGGGGGGAGGTGTAACGTAACCACGGGAATGAGGGGGGGGGGGAGGTGTAACGTAACCACGGGAATGAGGGGGGGGGGGAGGTGTAACGTAACCACGGGAATGAGGGGGGGGGGGTGTAACGTAACCACGGGAATGAGGGGGGGGGAGGTGTAACGTAACCATGGGAATGGGGGGGGGGGTGTAACGTAACCACGGGAATGGGGGGGGGGGGCGGTGTAACATGAGTGGTGTAGCGTAACCATAGAATTGGGAGGATGTAATGTTTCCATGGACATGAGGGGGCTGTAACCAAAAAATAGTGTAACCATGGAAATGAGCGGTATTGCATAACCATGGACACAAGTGGTGTAGTGTAACCATGGAAACGGGTATAGTGTAAAGACAATAGGTCTAGCATAACCATGGGAATGTGTTTAGTCCAACCATGGAAAGGGGGGGGGTGTAGTGTAAAAATCGGGGGGTGTAATGTAACCAGGGAAATGATGGTAGCATAATGTAACTGTAACCTTAGAAATAGGGGTGTAGTATAACCTTGGATGCATGTGTGTGTGGTGTAGTGTAACCAATGAAGAGAGTGTAGCTGCACCCTGGAAGTGTGTGTAGTGTAACCATGATGATGGTAGATCCCCCTGATCTATACATTAGTGGTGTAGTTGCACTTGAGATGGATGTTTATCAATCACATCATGGTTTCATTCTGTCTCCTTATCACAGCGGGGCAGTAAGAGTAGATCTACCCTGTTACAGACTTCCCAACAACGTCTAGCTTGAACTTTTAAACAGTGAGGGGTAAAGATTTGTATTCTGAAAAGCTGAAGGCACATCTCTCCCCCTTTCACAGTGGAAACTACACACATGAATTTCCTCTTTTGTTCCAAGCTTGTTGATGGCTCCACTGTTCTCCTGCAGCTTTTAATGCTTCACAGGCATCATGCAGTTAGTAGGTGATGCCATGAGTATTTTATGAGCTGTTGCAGCGTTTGGAAAACTGCTGTTTGCTATTAAAACTACATTTGCTACCACTGCTAATAACACTAATAAAGAATGTAATTTGTAAAATAACTTTTTTCCAACATAAGGTCACTTCACAAGAGCCATGCATAGCAGGAACACAGAAGTAAATACAGTATAGTAATAATTAGAAATAAAACACGAGCAGATTTACTAGCACCATCGCAATCCCTGTTTTGGCATTAAACAGTAACTGATGTGCTTTACTGATCAGGTACAATGCCGTTTAGTGGAGATATAAAAAGCTCATTTCTTTTTTTGTTTGTTTGTTTGTTTGTTTTGAATTCTTTATTTTGAGAGACAGTCACATCTCCACTTTTAACCACCTTCCAGGTCAATTTTGTCTCTTAATACCTTTTTTTTTTTTTTTACATTTTTAAAACAAAGTCAACTACAATGAAGGAGAAAAATCCCCACAACAGTCGGCTGTATACAATCAGTCAGAGAGCAATATACAAACAGTAGATTTATAAACAAATGTCAGAAGTAGATACCTAAACATGAAATTATATACAGCAATATAGTATCACAGTAGTTCTTACTCATTGGATACTTCCATGAAATGTGGTCGTAAGGGTTTTGTATACGTAACCCTCTTCGACCAAGACTTAACAAATGTATTCATTTGTAAGTGGAGTGAGAGTAAATTTTTTTTTTTTTTTTTTTTTTCATAATATATATATATATATTTCATTCACTAGATCTATCCAGCTGTCTATTATAGGAGGCCTGGGAGTACACCAGCACCTTATGTTTTTTTTTTCAAGCAGATATCAAAACCCCAAACAAATATTTATCTGGCCCTTCAACTTCCAATTCCCCAGGCACAAAACTTCAAATTGAGAGGGTATTTCTGTGCAGAATACATCCATCAATGCTTTATGAACCTCCAACCAGTAACTTAAAAAAAAAAAAATCTAAAGCTTTGGTGCATTTAACATTATTGAAGAGCAGTGTTTTTAACGTTTGAGACTCTTTGACTGCTTTACTAAAGCTACTCCTTAGTTTATTATTCATGCGTGTCTTGGCTTCTGTACACACTGTGGTTTGTTGTGCTTCGTTATGCTCAAAATCATGCAGTTCTAAAACGGCCTGTTGGTGTCCAGTAATGTTACCCAGAGATTATACAGTTTCACAAGTTTTCCAAATCAAATTCAGCTCATCCTCTCAACTGAAAATTAATATTGGTCCATTTTGTCACATTTTATAATATCAACCACCCTAATAATAGGTTAGGTCTCATTACTTTAAGACTTCATGATACACCGATCAGGTATAACATCATGACCACCTCCTTGTTTCTACATTCATTGTCCATTTTATCAGCTCCACTTACTGTATAGCTGCACTTTAGTTCTACAGTTACAGACTGGAGTCCATCTGTTTCTCTGATACTTTGTTACCCCCTTTTACACTGTTCTTCAGTGGTCAGGACCACCATGGACCCTCACAGAGCAGGTACTATTTGGGTGGTGGGTCATTCTCAGCACTGCAGTAACACTGACAATGGTGGTGTGTTAGTGTGTGTTGTGCTGGTGCGAGTGGATCAAATACAGCAGTGCTGCTGGAGTTTTTAAACACTGTGTCCACTCACTGTCCACTCTATTAGACACTCCTACCTCGTCGGTTCATCTTGTAGATGTAAAGTCAGAGACGACAGCTCATCTGCTGCTGCACAGTTTGTGTTGGTCATCCTCTAGTCCTTCATCAGTGGTCACAGGACGCTGCCCACAGGACTCTGATGGCTGGATATTTTTGGTTGGTGGACTATTTTCAGTCCAGCAGTGACACTGAGGTGTTTAAAACTCCAGCAGGTCATAATGTTATGCTGGGCTTGGCTCAAGTAGGAGAGTACTTCACTGGGATTGGCCCGAGTAGTGCTAAGAAAAGCATTTTGTTTATCATGATGATAAAATTTATCACAATGACGATTAAAATCCTCATATTGCCCACCTCTACATACTATGTTGAAATAATGTCATCTTGCCAAAGTTCTGAGAAAAGAAGTCATGTCTTCCTAGTGAGTGTCAGTTTGAATGTGAGACACAGATTAAAAAAACTCTATACTCTCTAAACTGGTGGAAACGGGCTTTCATACAGAAAGCCTGCCTGATTATGTTGTGCTGATAACATGTTCATTACAAAGTTGGCTTGTGTTTGTCTGTGTGAAAGGACACAATTACAATAGCCGCCAGTGCAAAGTGTTAATTAGCACCTCTCTTAATAAATCTGCCCTACAACTCATAAGATTTTGGTGATACGACACTAAAGGTGTGCTGCCCTTGGAAGTCACTCTATATCATAGCGCACTGAGCAGATCAGGGCTGTTGGACATGAGTGTACAAATGGGAATATATGGGTGGAGCAGAGCTGCCAGGGACCGGGGGGTTTGCTGGACCTGTCTTTGAGATGTCGTCCCCCAGAATTTAATTTTAATTAACCCACAAAATGAGCAGTGGCTACATTTTTATTTAATGTGCTCAACAAGTGGCGTGTCTGATAAACAGAATTCTATCTACTATCCTAAATGAAAGTATTCTCTCTGCTACTTGACTCAGCCCAGTGAGGCCTACAAAATACTGAACACGTGTTCACATACAGCATTGGGTTGGTTTTTTATGTACAATGTAAAATCTGATTAGGACTTTAAAACAAACAACTTGGCTGCTTTTAAATTGTACACTGCAAAAAATGTGTCTTGTCAAGTGAAATGATCCTAAATCTAGTGGATCTGTCTAATATTTCCCATTATGAGATGGTTGTGCACTTATCAGATTATTTATAATAAGTGCACGACCATCTCATAATAGGAAATATTGGTTATGGGAAACACACTAGTGAATACACACACACTAGAAGACAGTGAGCACACTTGCTGAAATATATTAAATATACACAAAATGTACAAAAGAAATTGATCTTTTCTGCTATGTACAAATATATATTAAAGAATGGATAAACAGGTGGGTGGTTGGTGTAGTGTACTGGGTGGCGGTTGGTATAGTGTAGCAGGTGGCGGTTGGTATAGTGTAGCAGGTGGCAGTTGGTTGGAGTAGTGTACTGGGTGGCGGTTGGAGTAGTGTACTGGGTGGCGGTTGGAGTAGTGTACTGGGTGGCGGTTGGAGTAGTGTACTGGGTGACGGTTGGAGTAGTGTAGCAGTTGGTGGGTGGAGTAGTGTACTGGGTGGTGGGTGGAGTAGTGTACTGGGTGGCGGTTGGTGGTTGGAGTAGTGTACTGGGTGGCGATTGGTATAGTGTAGCAGCTGGCGGTTTGTATAGTGTAGCAGGTGGCGGTTGGTGGTTGGAGTAGTGTACTGGGTGGCGGTTGGTGGTTGGAGTAGTGTACTGGGTGGTGATTTGGTATAGTGTAGCAGTTGGCGGTTAGTGTAGTGTACTGGGTGGCGATTGGTATAGTGTAGCAGCTGGCGGTTTGTATAGTGTAGCAGTTGGTGGTTAGTGTAGTGTACTGGGTGGCGATTGGTATAGTGTAGCAGCTGGCGGTTAGTGTAGTGTACTGGGTGGCGATTGGTATAGTGTAGCAGCTGGCGGTTTGTATAGTGTAGCAGTTGGTGGTTAGTGTAGTGTACTGGGTGGCGATTGGTATAGTGTAGCAGTTGGCGGTTAGTGTAGTGTACTGGGTGGCGATTGGTATAGTGTAGCAGCTGGCGGTTTGTATAGTGTAGCAGTTGGTGGTTAGTGTAGTGTACTGGGTGGTGATTGGTATAGTGTAGCAGCTGGCGGTTTGTATAGTGTAGCAGTTGGTGGTTAGTGTAGTGTAGCAGCTGGCGGTTTGTATAGTGTAGCAGTTGGTGGTTAGTGTAGTGTACTGGGTGGCGATTGGTATAGTGTAGCAGCTGGCGGTTTGTATAGTGTAGCAGTTGGTGGTTAGTGTAGTGAACTGGGTGGCGATTGGTATAGTGTAGCAGTTGGCGGTTAGTGTAGTGTACTGGGTGGCGATTGGTATAGTGTAGCAGCTGGCGGTTTGTATAGTGTAGCAGTTGGTGGTTAGTGTAGTGTACTGGGTGGCGATTGGTATAGTGTAGCAGTTGGCGGTTAGTGTAGTGTACTGGGTGGCGATTGGTATAGTGTAGCAGCTGGCGGTTTGTATAGTGTAGCAGTTGGTGGTTAGTGTAGTGTACTGGGTGGCGATTGGTATAGTGTAGCAGCTGGCGGTTTGTATAGTGTAGCAGTTGGTGGTTAGTGTAGTGTACTGGGTGGCGATTGGTATAGTGTAGCAGTTGGCGGTTAGTGTAGTGTACTGGGTGGCGATTGGTATAGTGTAGCAGCTGGCGGTTTGTATAGTGTAGCAGTTGGTGGTTAGTGTAGTGTACTGGGTGGCGATTGGTATAGTGTAGCAGCTGGCGGTTTGTATAGTGTAGCAGTTGGTGGTTAGTGTAGTGTACTGGGTGGCGATTGGTATAGTGTAGCGGTTGGTGGTTAGTGTAGTGTACTGGGTGGCGATTAGTATAGTGTAGCAGCTGGCGGTTTGTATAGTGTAGCAGTTGGTGGTTAGTGTAGTGTACTGGGTGGCGATTGGTATAGTGTAGCAGTTGGCGGTTTGTATAGTGTAGCAGTTGGTGGTTGGAGTAGTGTACTGGGTGGCGATTGGTATAGTGTAGCGGTTGGTGGTTAGTGTAGTGTACTGGGTGGCGATTGGTATAGTGTAGCAGCTGGCGGTTTGTATAGTGTAGCAGTTGGTGGTTAGTGTAGTGTACTGGGTGGCGATTGGTATAGTGTAGCAGTTGGTGGTTAGTGTAGTGTACTGGGTGGCGATTGGTATAGTGTAGCAGCTGGCGGTTTGTATAGTGTAGCAGTTGGTGGTTAGTGTAGTGTACTGGGTGGCGATTGGTATAGTGTAGCAGTTGGTGGTTAGTGTAGTGTACTGGGTGGCGATTGGTATAGTGTAGCAGCTGGCGGTTTGTATAGTGTAGCAGTTGGTGGTTGGAGTAGTGTACTGGGTGGCGGTTTGTATAGTGTAGCAGCTGGCGGTTTGTATAGTGTAGCAGTTGGTGGTTAGTGTAGTGTACTGGGTGGCGATTGGTATAGTGTAGCAGTTGGTGGTTAGTGTAGTGTACTGGGTGGCGATTGGTATAGTGTAGCAGCTGGCGGTTTGTATAGTGTAGCAGTTGGTGGTTGGAGTAGTGTACTGGGTGGCGGTTTGTATAGTGTAGCAGCTGGCGGTTTGTATAGTCTAGCAGGTGGTGGTTAGCGGTTGGTATAGCGAAGATGGTATTGGTTGGCATAGTGTAGTGGTTGGTGTAGCGTAGATGGTGGTGGTGGTTGGTATAGCATAGCAGGTGGTGGTTGGTGTAGCATAGATGGTGGTTGTTGGTGTAGCGTAGATAATACCGCTACCATCTATGCTATACCAACCACTACTATCTACGCTATACCAACCACTACGCTACAGCAACATTTATCCACTACATCGTTGGTGTGGTGTAGCTTAGTGGGTAGTGGTTGTAGTGTGGATGGTAGTGGTTGGTCCTGCGTAGCGGGTAGTGGTTTGTGTGGCGGGTGGTGGCGCATGGCGTGGCGGTTGGTGTGGTGGGGTGGGTAACACTTCTGCTCTCCACACTGACGGCTGGGGTTCAATCCCCCGCTTGGGTAACCAGTACACAGTATAAAAAAATGATCAAATTGTAAGTCGGTCTGGATAAGAGCGACTGCCAAATGCTGTAAATGGATAATCTGTGATGAATACATACATTTAAAGTGACAGTGTTATTATTATTTAAAGCGACTATTTTCCACAGCAGTAATATTTGATGATGTTGGTGACGATGCTGACAAGGTGAGCGAGTGAGATGGTAGTTGGGAAATGATCCATAGCTAAAAAAATAAATTGTTCTGTTAACTCATTATTTAATATTTGGTGATCTGAATTTTTTTTAAACAGCCAGTTTATACATTTATACTCTTATGCCACATTGTTTTCTGAGGAATGGGTGAGCGTACACCTGTGTAATGGGTACGCTCCCCCTGTGTACCCCCCCGTCAAGTATTGAGGAGAGAGAATGGAGCGTTCTATACAAGCAGTGCATTGGATATGATAATAAATGGGCAAGCAGTGGTGTCTACCAGTAACATGAGTCATGTGTTCTGATCTCTTAGTCTACACAAGAACCTCAGCAGCTGCATTTTGGACGTGCTGCTAATCTAGTAAGTGATTTGGCAGGGAGGCCAGCGAGCAAGGCATTACAATAGACTGAGTAGGATGTGACAAAGACATGAACGAGTCTCTCCACATCTGACATGAAGGACAAAGAAGAGTGATATTTCACAGGTGGAAAAATAGTCTTCACTACACGAGTGAACAATAAATCTCAAAAATCAAAGATGATACCAAGAGGAAAACTGAGGCTGAGAGAGTGGATTTTCTGAGTGGGAGCATGTAAATAATAAAAAAGAATTGATCCAAGTGCGGAGCCCTGAGGGACACCTTGAGTAACGGGCAACAGAAGAGGACTTGTGGTTTTGGATAGAGATGAACTGCTGTCTGTTAGAAAGTGAATTAGACGGTGATACCAATGTTGATTTCCGTCGCACTGCAAACTCATAAGGCGTCCACATCAAAGCGCAGTATGTGGTGTGCCTGCCCGTGTACAAGCATGCAGCACTGAGAGTGTTTCAGACTATACTTTAAATCTTTAAGGAGGAAAATGCAGGCGGTGACATCATGCGGTGTTCATATTGTTGACGGTGAGTCTGTACAGGCACTCAGAAGTTGTTGTTATGCAAAACACAGAAGTACTGTCTCTTGCTGTAATTTAGTAAATGCTTTAGAGCTTACAGAGTGCTTGGGGAATCTATGCTCACCGTCTTCTTGCTTCTCCGTCTTGCATTTATTGCTCTACTTACTGGTGTGCAGTTAGAGACTGTAGCCCCTCTGTTTATACACACTGAGTCGGCTGTCATCAAGTCCCTCATGAATAGTCAGCAAGTAAATGTATAAGGCAGTTGTTTCTAATAAAGTGGCCAGTCAGAGGAAGCACAAGGTATGTGTTTGTAATAAAGTGGCCAGTAATTGAAAGGTGAAGGTGGATGTTTCTGATAAAGTGGCCACTGAGTGTAAAGTCACATAAAGGAAGTTTAGACTTCATGGATCCGATTTTCATTTTGAGCTGAAATGAACTTCTTTAAAGCTAAAATACAGACTGGATTCTTAGACTGACTTCACTGGCTTCTCAATTTTAACTTTTGGATAAAAAAATAAAAAAAAACTCTGCTTGCTTTCAGATTGACTTAAGCTTCAGGACCCTCCGTGTCCCTGAAAGTCACTGTCTTGTGCACGATATTCTGCACTGACCTGACATTTCTGTGCATCAGACTCTGTATCCCAGGATTCTGCTGTGTCTGTACCTCTGCCCAAAGCTCAAGCCTTCATCTCTCCTCAACCTGATAAATTTCCTTCCACCCATACGCACCCCTCGGCCTCGGGGGGCCGCAGGCCTACCGAGTTTTGGCCATTGATTCCGGAGCGTTATTCTTTCTGAGCGGAGACCATGCAAATGTCAACCAAAAAAGGCAAAAAAGGAACATTGATCCATGCATGAAATCATATTATCAGCAAAGCGCAGAGCAATAGTGTTTGGATTAGGCGAATTTCAATGGCGACGGCACAGTGGTGCCGCTCCGACGTCCGAAATGAATGAACCGGAAAAGCAGTTTAAGGAAAGGAAAGGAGCGAGCGGCTTCACAGTAAATCATCGCAGTGCGGGTAATGCATTACGAAACACATGAAAAACAGCGATATTGATCACTTCTGATAAAGCGTACCGCCCGTGTACGGCACTGATGATCAGATATGACTTCAGTTCTTTATATATCATAAGCCAGTGACGGGATTATGTTTCAGCACTTCTGTCAGATGCAAATGACTCCGTCTGGGTGATGAATTCTTCCCTAGATAATGAAACATTTGTTAATTATTAACAGGTAATTAATCAAACCTGCATCATGAATTGTGGGACAAATGAAGTGCCATACATCATAGACTCAGATGTCGTCTTTGGACCGTTGTCGTTCTCCTCCTGTGTGCTTTAGATGGAGCTGAGGGTTTGAATGAAGTGCAGAGCTTGGAGGGAGAGGGAGAGCACTTTGCATATGATGTCCTTTTACACGTTTCGAATGCTATCAATCAACATTTGGAGTGCGGCTTTGCATAGCAAGCAGCTGTGCGGGGCAGGCTCAGTCTTCAGCACTGCAGGATTTCAGAGTTTCAGGTTTCTGTGTTCAAATCTGATCTCACCGCTTTTCTATGCCAGATCATTTGCAACACTTGGGCCCAGTCCTATTTCACCCCTTACCCTTAGAACTCAGCCCTGAGCCCTCTGATTTGTGTGTTCATGTCTAGGTGTAGGGTGTCCCGATTCTAGTTGAGAGAGAGAGGGGTGGGGATGATCCTCCAAAAGTTTTTCAGAGACTGCAAACGGAGAGGTATGAGAAGACATGAAAAAACAGCGAGATGGAGAACAAGAGACCAAAGAAACCCACATGTGAGAATTTTCTCTGTTAAAAATGACAATCACTGTTTTATCTTAGTTTAATGTCGTTTCAGTGCATTTTGGTCGTTTGGTCGCTAGCCAACTTTCCCATTCCACCTTAAATAGTCCAGCAGTTCTGACGCCTGAAGCTCCAGAATGTAGCTGCTGCTGGTCCATTTAAGGTGGAACAGGAAAATTTGAACAACAATCTGGTGAATATCCGACTTCAGCTACATATCATTGAAGAATTAGGGGTGGTGATAAATAATTGCCCCCTCTTTGAAGGCTTATGATCCCTAAATGTAACTAAAGCCCAGCAGTGAGGAGCTGATCCTCTGCTGTCACTGTAGACGGGCAGGGTTGCCTACAGAGCAGCGCTAGTAGCTGTTAATGAAGTGATGCTCTTTTTTCTTTGAGGGAAGATTTCAACCACTGCCCTGTAACTCAGTTCCAAAAGGTTAGAGTGACACTCGAAAACAAGGGGTAGAGGTAAAAAGAAGAAATGGGACTGGGCCTACATGTAAACACTTAAATTTCATTAAACATAATCACTTAAAATTCACTTAAACTGCAGGTTTGTTTGTTTGTTTGTTTGTTTATATATAGTATATCGCTGCTGTCAGAGTAAAGCCTTGATTCCCCATTTTTGTAATTTTTCAGTTTGCATCTTTTTAAAAATGCCTGTTGTCGTTTACATTGTGTATAAATTTCATAACCTGAGTAAAATAATCGGCCCAAAATGACTCTGAAAAAAGTTCTGGTTCCTTTGACTTACATTAAAAGTAGTGTTTTTGTTTCTCCTGTAAAGTTAGGATTTTGGAGATACGAGGTTTCGTTCTGACAACAGCGACATGTTTATAAATAAGTGTGGTCCACAGTGTCAGAAACCACACAGTGGGGGGAAAAAGACTTCAAAAAGAGTTTTTAATCTCAGTGTGATTACCACAGTCGTCTCACTGTGCAGTGGATTGACAGTAATTTCCACTCCCTGCTCAAGGCGCTCTGTAACCACTCGCTCTGGGGTTTCTATTCCCCTCCGTACGCAGGACAGAAACCCTCTGGATTGTTTTTTTCACGTCCACTTCAGATTCTTCATTCATACTGCAATATGTTTGTTTTATGTCTTAAACATCTGAAAACTTTATGATTTCTTTAAACTTTTTCAGATGAAGAAATTAGAAGGAAATTTGAGTAAAATATTCAGAATAAAGTTCTAGTAAAATTAACATTACACCACCCATTACCACGGTTGCTACACCACACCATTTCCATGGTTTACACTCCACCATCCATTACCATGGTTACACTCCACCATCCATTTCCATGGTTTACACTCCACCATCCATTTCCATGGTTTACACTCTACCACCCATTTCCATGGTTTACACTCTACCACCCATTTCCATGGTTTACACTCCACCACCCATTTCCATGGTTTACACTCCACCATCCATTTCCATGGTTTACACTCCACCATCCATTTCCATGGTTTACACTCCACCATCCATTTCCATGGTTTACACTCTACCACCCATTTCCATGGTTTACACTCCACCACCCATTTCCATGGTTTACACTCCACCATCCATTTCCATGGTTTACACTCCACCATCCATTTCCATGGTTTACACTCCACCATCCATTTCCATGGTTACACTCCACCATCCATTTCCATGGTTTACACTCCACCATCCATTTCCATGGTTTACACTCCACCATCCATTTCCATGGTTTACACTCCACCACCCATTTCCATGGTTTACACTCCACCACCCATTTCCATGGTTTACACTCCACCACCCATTTCCATGGTTTACACTCCACCATCCATTTCCATGGTAACGCTCGGAGCAGTGAGTTCTAAGAAGGCATGCACCATTACTAGCTGAACGCTAACATGGTGATGATGTTAGTCTGGTTTAAGTTGTATTTAAACCCGTTATGCAGCACAGCTCTTCACACTGCTCACATCCTCTGCAGACTAGCCACGTTAAACAGATCAAAGGTCAAACTGATCAAATGTGATAAACTCATTTTAGGACAAGCGTATGATGATTTAGCCATACAGTTAGCAACGTGCTGCTTGCTGACTGAGTCTCAATAAATGAGTTATTTCACCAAACCGTTACTTTAATGAGGAGTTTCAGGGCAAGTTTCTTCAGCTCCGTCTGAAATAAGATCTGCTTTCCTCCATCCTTTTCAACGGAGCACAGCAGGCCTGACCAAGAACAGCAACTCAATGTTAATTACCTTCTTAGTGTGTTATCAGATTAGCAGGGCTGTTGATTTAAGGGCCGCTGTCCGGCCGTTGTGTCTCCGGACGTGCTGTTTTGGGTTTTGCTTCTAAAAGTGCTCTTGGTGAAGGTTTAACGTTGGCACTCTTTGTTATCGCTTCTCTTTAGCTCATTGATTTCTTTGGTGGTGCCAGGGGGCACTGGAGGTCCGCCTAATCTCCACCCCCACTCCCCCTCCACTGTCCCCCCACCCGCCTCCAGCTGCTGATAGCATTCAGACTCGCTTAATTGTTGAACAGAGAAAAGTTACTATCAGCTGCTTCTTATCTGTGTGTCGTGTTGAGGCAATTACGCAGGGAGTGTGGAGTTAGGACTATTTTGATGTACAGGAGGCATAATTATCTACATTATTTCCGCTGCCTCGTGGCATCTCTTCCAAAAAAAAGTCATTAGTCGTTTTTCAGAGGAGAAATGTTCATTCTTTCCTAATGGTTTTATTACCATTGTCGCTAATGGCATTATCATTATCATTATCAATGTTATTGGATTACGGTTTGCAGTGTTATTCCTCTGTTCAGATTTTATCTCTCCTGCCTGCTGACCCCACTTTGCTTCATTTAAAATTAATCACTGGAATATTTCAGGCAGACTTTTTCATATTATAATCACTTTTTCAAGCTCAGTTATGCAGTAACAGGCCTGTAAAAATGAAATAAAGTCTCTAATTCAGAGACAGGTAGGGCTCCTCATTGCCAGCTTTAATCTAAAAAGTTCTGAACTTTGTTTAAAAAAAAAAAAACTGAAGTACATGAACTCAATGTACATTTGAGGCTGGTTTTGCGACTTCTGTTTTTATGGGCTGTACAGACTGTGGAGTGAAACTTTTTAGCAGTGTTTATGTACTGCATCAAACTCCTGCTTCAAAAAAAGTGAGGAAAATGAGGTTTTGCTTGATATGCGTTCTTAAAATTTTCCGGGCTTTAGTTCGGTTTTCTGAAATGTAATTTATCAAACCTCTGCTTTCTAAAACTCCTTGCTTTCCTGGCATTTCTGTGCCTCCGTTGGAAAGACCCCTTCGCCTGAACCCATGAATGTTTAAGGCTGGTGCATTTAGGGCAGCGTCATTTGCTAAATCACTCCATCCATAACGTCCTGTGTCCCCGAATGGCGTTCATTTTCCAATATTACTCCATCACGCGGTGGGAGTGCCGCCGCAGCGGAGTGCGTGCTCCCCCCCTAATGTGAGCGATCGCTCCTATTATGAAGTGTAAAAGAAATGTTGGGGTTTGAAAGCCCCCAGACGCTTCATTACCGCAGCGTGTTCCAGTCCATGGTGTGATGGATCTACGTGGCCGATCCATTCACTCCTCATAATGTGACGTTTTTGCAGAGAGGGCTTTTGCGTGTCTGTAGGCCAAACGGGATCTTGGAGATGTTATGGAGAATAATAACAGGTCAGAGTGTCGCTGAGTAACATCTACTAACATATGTAGGTCATTAAGTCGAGGCTAAAGGTTCCTCGCTTTGAGCTGAACCCAATCAGCTGTTCTAATGAACCAAACACACTCCACACTTACTCAATAAGGCGTGAAGAGAGGCTCGTACACTGAGACTCATTTGAATAGCTTCACTAAACGTGATAGAGCATCGCAAGGAAAGCAGATTAGCCGTGTGCCGCGTGTTCCATTTCTGGCTTTGTTTACAAAAGTGCTTTGCTAAATATGATGAGATGAAGAAGCACTTGACGCAGAACTGCAAACCTGGCTTAAAGCAGATGAAAGTCAAGCAGAGATCAGCTAACATGATCTCATTAGCATAACGCTAACTGGTCCCTACGACTGTTGAGTTTACTGAGCATTAAGCCACGTTAGCACTTCTGGAGCTCTGCCATACTGCACTGATTTTGCTTTAGTGCCCTAAATTTCAATGTGCTAGACATGCTGTTTTAAGTTTAATGGACCAAACATCAACTCCTCGTCCACTTTCTCAGAAACGCCTACCTTGTGCTTCCACTCACTGGTCACTGCATTGGAAACACCTGCCTTATAGCTCCTCTATGTAGGTTTACAGTTTATTAGAAACACCCACCTTGTGCTTCCACTCACTGGCCACTTTATTAGAAACACCCACCTTGTGCTTCCAGGTTGTACTTCTAGCTTTTACCAACATTCTGTAAATACAAAATAACAACTTTGTTTTAAGCATAGATTTAATAGACAGCCAGTGATTGGAATGATTTTCTGCAATTTTTAATACTCATAACTTGCATATTAATTTTGCAGTGGTTATTGAACAATAAGCTTTAAAGTGCCCATATCCAATATTTGTATTTATTTATTTTTTATTTATCCCTTAAAGTCTACTTATAGCATCTGTCATTTTTTTATTTAATGTTTTTATTTTTTTGTCCTTTGTTTATATGTATGTATGTATATAGTACATACATAGTAACATATGCAAATACAGTGCATCACAAAAGTGAGTACACCCCTCACATTTCTGCAGATATTTAAGTACATCTTTTCATGGGACAACACTGACAAAATGACACTTTGACACAATGAAAAGTAGTCTGTAAATTTATTCTTCCCTCAAAATAACTCAATATACAGCCATTAATGTCTAAACCACCGGCAACAAAAGTGAGTACACCCCTAAGAGAGACAGTTCCTGAAGTGTCAATATTTTGTGTGGCCACCATTATTTTCCAGAACTGCCTTAACTCTCCCGGGCATGGAGTTTACCAGAGCTTCACAGGTTGCCACTGGATTGCTTTTCCACTCCTTCATGACGACATCACGGAGCTGGTGGATATTCGAGACTTTGCGCTCCTCCACCTTCTGCTTGAGGATGCCCCAAATATGTTCTATTGGGTTTAGGTCTGGAGACATGCTTGGCCAGTCCATCACCTTTACCCTCAGCCTCTTCAATAAAGCAGTGGTCATCTTAGAGGTGTGTTTGGGGACATTATCATGCTGAAACGCTGCCCTGCGACCCAGTTTCTGGAGGGAGGGGATCATGCTCTGCTTCAGTATTTCACAGTACATATTGGAGTTCATGTGTCCCTCAATGAAATGTAACTCCCCAGCACCTGCTGCACTCATGCAGCCCCAGACCATGACATTCCCACCACCATGCTTGACTGTAGGCATGACACACTGCTGATGTGATTATCTTTGTACACCTCACCTGATTGCCGCCACACATGCTTGAGACCATCTGAACCATGGACATGGTTCCAGTAATCCATGTCTTCAGCAAACTGTTTGCGGGCTTTCTTGTGTACAGACTTCAGAAGAGGCTTCCTTCTGGGGTGACAACCATGCAGACCAATTTGATGTAGTGTGCGGCGTATGGTCTGAGCACTGACAGGCTGACCCCCCCACCTCTTCAATCTCTGCAGCACTGCTGACAGCACTCCTGCGCCTCTTTCAAAGAAAGCATTTGGATGTAATGCTGAGCACGTGCACTCAGCTTCTTTGGATGACCAACACAAGGTCTGTTCTGAGTGGACCCTGCTCTTTTAAAACGCTGGATGAACTTGGCCACTGTGCTGCAGCTCAGTTTCAGGGTGTTGGCAATCTTCTTGTAGCCTTGGCCATCTTCATGTAGCGCAACAATTCGTCTTTTAAGATCCTCAGAGAGTTCATTGCCATGAGGTGCCATGTTGGAACTTTCAGTGACCAGTATGAGAGAGTGTGAGAGCTGTACTACAGATGTGAACACACCTGCTCCCTATGCACACGTGAGACCTAGTAACACTAATGAGTCATATGACCGTTTGGAGTGAAAATGACAAGTGGTGCTTAATTTGGACATCTAGGGGTGTAGTCTGTTAGGGGTGTACTCACTTTTGTTGCTGGTGGTTTAGACATTAATGGCTGTATATTGAGTTATTTTGAGGGAAGAATAAATTTACACTGTTATATAAGCTTCACACAGACGACTTTTCATTGTGTCAAAGTGTCATTTTTAATAGTGTTATCCCATGAAAAATGTACTTAAATATCTGCAGAAATGTGAGGGGTGTACTCACTTTTGTGATACACTGTATTTGTTTTTCTTGCATCAGTTTTTAGTTTAGTTAATGGACAAATGTGAACGGTACTCTTTGAAACTACGTCCTACATCAAACTTTCCTTTAACAAAATTAGAAAATTTTCATTTTCTGTGATACGAGTTCTTTAATGTCAGTAAATGAATAATAAGTCTACAGTTTAAAGGGCTAATACCCTCAGTGTGAAAGACTGGAGGAGCTGTTGGGGGGGGGGGGGGGTGGTTTGTGTGGAGAGGGGGCTGGCTGTGTGGAGAGGGGAGGTGTTTATGCCGGCTCTGTTTATCTGATGCTCAGAGCAGCTGAAGCCTGAGGCGGTGTGTTTCACTCAGGATGCAAAGCGTTGAGAGTGATATGAGCACTTGTTCAGAGTGTGGAATCCGCAGCAGCAGGCTTATCGTTAGTGATGTGGACGCTAAATTCAGCAGTGATGATGCTGTAGAAGGAAATGTGCACTGGGCCGGTGAGCCCGGACCTCTGCAGAACGTTTCACTGACTCATGTTCCTTTTTCAAATGAATACCAAAATCATGAAAAAATACAGGAAAACAAAACAAAAGGTTCCTTTTTGCAGAGTTTTCTGTTTGGACTCCAAGACTCCAGCACTGAAGTGAGGCAGCTCTTATCTGTGGTTCAATCTGCCCTTGTACTGTCATTGTCCTGAAACACCCTTTCTATTTTTCCTCGTTTTTCTTGCAGGATTCAATCCCCAGTGTTGTAAATCTCTCTCCATTTAATGACCCCAGTCTAGGGAAGTGAAGGAATGACTGAGCCCCTCAGTCTTCTCAGACTACAGCCACCCTTTGAGGAGAGCACTAATATCTCTCCTGCGCCCATTCAGACACTTTACTTCTGATAGCATCATATAGAGAGAGAGAAATGAGCACTGCTGTATGTGGCCCAGTTGGAATTGAAACCTCAGTGGGCAAAAGTAAAGCCTTCAAAATGTCGGCTGCTGCTGTTTTTGCCATACTAATGTATTTTAGTTCATGTTTATTGACAACAGGGCCTTATACAGTGTCAGAAACCACAATCAAGTCTACTGGGGATTGCCAGATGCTAATTGGTGGGGTAGATGTAGCCTCATTAGTAGAAACTGTGCCCAAACTGTTTGACCACTGATTTTACACATTTACAAACACACCCATCAGCCACTTCATTAAGACCAACTCCTTGTTTCCTTGTTTCCATTGTCCATTTTATCAGCTGCACTTTCTATAGTTTCTATAGCTTCAATAGTTTCTCTGATACTTTGTTACCCCCTTTTACCCTGTTCTTCGGTGGTCAGGATCCCCATGGACCCTCACAGAGCAGGTACTATTTGGGTGGTGGATCATTCTCAGCACTGCAGTAACACTGACGTGGTGGTGGCGTGTTGGTGTGTTGCGCTGGTGCGAGTGGATCAAACACAGCAGTGCTGCTGGAATTTTTAAACACTGTCCACCCACTGTCCACTCTATTAGATACTCCTGCCTTGTCGGTCCACCTTGTAGATGCTGTGTCTGATCCACTCGCACCAGCACAACACACACTAACACACCACCACCACCACCACCACATCAGTGTTACTGCAGTGCTGAGAATGACCCACCACCCAAATAGTACCTGCTCTGTGAGGGTTCATGGAGGTCCTGACCACTGAAGAACAGGCTAGCAAAGTATCAGAGAAACAGATGGACTACAGTCTGTAACTGTGGAACTACAGAGTGAAACTATATGGTCAGCGGAGCTGATTAGGCTGATCAGTGTGTATGTCTGTAATTATACTAGGCATTTGAGTAAAGCAGCCTTGACTGCAGCCAGTTTGTATTTGTCAGCACTAAGAAAACTGCCACAGCCCACCACAACTATCCTTTACCTTCAAATATAACCATGAAAATGCTTCATTATTTTTGCATTAATATGCAAATTCATTTAACATCTTGCTACAACCCACAGCACCTCGTTAAAGCTGTGACTGCAACGCTCAGCAATGACCAGAGTGGAGTGTAGGACCAGGCCAGCAGTGTTTAACCACAGCTCTTTTCATTTAGAGAAGCAGTATGTGTACATCCAGCACAAATAAGATAACAGAGAGCGCCTTGACTGTTAAGGAACCTATGAGGAGCCAATCTAGACTGCGCCAAAGAAGAAAACTAAATCAAACATGACACTCTAATTAATCTGGTGTTACGCTGGACTACAAAGAAAAACAAAACAAAACCTTTCTTACAAAACATCTATCCCAACAAGACTACTGACCTGGTATATCTAGGCAAAGTCCCAAAGAGTTGTCCTATGGGGACAATGGGAAAGACACCCCAGCCTTAACGACCAGATTCTCCAAATAATTAAGATGACTAGAAACATCAAAACGTAGAGACGTTGACCCTGTTTGTACAGAATTAAGGCACAATAAACGCTTTTCAGTGTGGCATTGTGACGTCCTTCTGGAAGGTTAACCTCTGTCCCCAATCTCTGGCAGACCGAATCAGGTTTTCTTCAAGAACCTGCATTTACTGCTCTGTCTTTCCTAAAATCCTGACCAGTTTTCCATTCCCTGCTGATGTGTAAAGTATCCTCACAGCATGACACTACCACCACCATGCTTCACTGTGGGAATCAGGGTGATAATACGATAGGTTTGTGCCAGACATAGCCTTTCAAAGTTATTTAGTTTTAGTCTCATCTGACCAGAGAACTTTCATGTGTTTGTGAGGTCTGCCATGTGATGTTTAGCAAACTCTATGTATTTTCCTCCATAAAGACCCACTCTGCGGAGTGTATGGTTTAAAGTGTTCCTATGGACAGATACTCCCATCTTCACTGTGGATCTTTGCAACTACTTCTTTGGTGTCCTTGTTGAATCTCTGACTAATGCCATTCTCATGTGATCAGTGGGTTTTGGTGAGCGGCCTTCTCTTGTCAGGTTGGTAGTGATGCTGTATTCTTTCCATTTTGTTAGAATGGGTTTAACGATGCTCCATGGGATGTTCCGTTTTTTTTTTTTTGTTTTTTTTTAAACCCTCCTGCTGATCTATTCTTCTCCACAACATTGTCTCTGACCTGTTCAGAGAGCGTCTTGGTCTTCATGTTGCTTGCTTACTGGTGTTTCAGACTCGGGGTCCTTTCAGAACAGGTGTATTGATACTGACCTCATTTGACACTGTTCATGCACAGGTGGACCTTCGTCAACTGTGATTTCTGAAGTTAATTGGTTGGACCAGATCTTATTTAGGGGTTGCATAGCAATGGGGGTGAATACATATGCACTCACAGCTCAACGAGAGATTCTGTTCATTCCATTTTAATAATTTGGATAATTTTGTTCTGTAATGGACCTAAGAACCAAAATAAAAACCCATTTTAATTCCAGGTTGTATGTATTCCAGGATGCAACAAAACAGGAAAAATGCCAAAAGGGGTGAATACTTTCACAAGACACTGTATTTTATATTCAGCTGACTTGTATATATTTAGAAAGGTCTCATGTCACGGTCACTTCTTCCTTAAAGATTTACTTTTAAATTCTGGTAAGAGAAAATACAACCCACTAGAAACTCGCTCAACCTGTGGTCATTCTATTGCCATCCTAATGCCAGTGTTTTATCAGTGTGGAGACATTTGAGGATTGAAAACATTTTACAGACAGCCTCCGGATAAAAGAATCCAATTCGGACAAAAAACAGAAAACAACATTAAGTGACCACAGCTCAGCATCTTCATAGAGAGACTAGAGCCACAAAGCACAGACCCCAAATCCAGCTTCAGGGACATTTAGTCCGGCAACATTGAGTCAACACTATTATCTGAACACGGTCACCCCTATGAAACACTGGGAAGAGTCCCAGCATCAGTAATAACTGTGTAGTTACATGTTAACAGTCCATGCGAAGCCTGTTGATGTATTCACTGTTACAGTTGGATTCCAGCAGTACAGCTTATGTAAATACATTTGTGTCAACTTCAGTTTGTGCTTATGTTAATAAATGAAATTAGATATTATATATGAATTTTAGGGCGGCACGGTGGCGTGGTGGGTAGCGCTGTCGCCTCACAACGAGGAGGGCCTGGGTTTGATTCCCCGGCCGGGTGACCAGGGTCCTCTCTGTGTGGAGTTTGCATGTTCTCCCCGTGTCTGCGTGGGTTTTCTCCGGGTTCTCCGGTTTCCTCCCACAGTCCAAAGACATACAGTCAGGTCGATTTAAAAGTGCTTTAAAAGTTTCTGTATTTATTTAAAAGCCAGAGCAGAACTTTTGGTTAAGTAACAATGTCAAACACGTGTACTACTCCAGCCAGCTGAATGCTAGAAAGGTTATTTCCTGTGAAGAATTAAGATAAAGTGACCCTTATTAGTCCCACAACAGGGAAATTTCACCTCCGCGTTTTGACCCATCCGTGCAGTGAAACACCACATGCACACTAGTGAACACACACGAGGGGCCAGTGAGCACACTTGCTAATAGCGGTGGGCAGCCCTATCCGCAGTGCCCGGGGAGCAATTGGGGGTTAGGTGTCTTGCTCAAAGGCACCTCAGTCATGTACTGTTGACTCTGGGGATCGAGCCGGCAACAAGGCTGCAACCCTAACCTTCATGACTGCCCCATGTGTTGTTAATGTGTAACTACACAGTTAGTGATGTTGTTATATTAATGATGTAAAAGTAAAATATCTTTTTTGTGAGACTGACTAGGGACTGAAAGCAAATTATTCCTTTAATAAATACATTTTAAGAACATCCTTAGAATGTCCATCTCTTTGTGCCATTAGCGTGGATGCGACTGAGCCACGTTTTGTGCATTTGCTAATTATATGCTAGAAAACTCAAACCCTGGTACGTTTTAGTCAGCAAAGGACCCCCATACTGTTCCCGAGGTGGTTAAAACACTCTTAGATAATATGAGCACACAGATAATGCTTAAATGGCACTTCAGTCATAAAGTCTCCCTCAAGGGTCTTTCGACAGCTTCTCTGCCTTTTCTCATTGTTGTTTGGGGGGGGGGGGGTAATGAGTTTCCTTAGTCTAAGAAGAGCTTTAAAACGCTGGCATTTCTACTTTATCATTTGTGTTTAGATTTAGCACCACAGGACTGCGTGAGAAAAGGTGGTAAACTCGTAAAATATCTCCAAACTGTGAACAACGTCTCCTAGATAAGAAAATGCAATCCGTCTGCGCTTCACTCTGGCTGTAAATCTGGCATCTTCTCCCGGCGCTTATTACCATCATGATGCTGAGTCATCAGTCCTCTCAGGGCATCATCTAGAGCTCTAATTTGGTGGGCCAGAACGT